>NC_022009.1:125113991-125200802 GCF_000317375.1 Microtus ochrogaster | reverse complement strand
AAAGCATCTTCAACAAATGGTGCTGGCACAACTGGATGTCAACCTGTAGAAGAATGAAAATAGACCCATATCTATCACCATGCACAAAACTCAAATTCAGAAAGCAGAAATACGTGAATGAATTGGGCTTGACAAAAGGAACGAGGGTTGTAACTATGTAACTCTGATTAAGCCTTAGCTTCCACTCACTGCATTCGCCTCTTTCTTGTCTTTGAATACATGCGTACCACGTCCATCCATGTTTAAACACTATGCTCTTTCCCTCCATGGACACTGAGCTGGTGTGCTGGGTAGGTGGTTTTTGGTTTCTGTTTGTTTGTTTGTTTGTTTTTGTTTTGTCTACTTGACACAAGCCAGGGACTCTCAATTGAGAAGATGCCTTTATCAGACTGAGGCATTTTCCTGATTGATGTGGGAAGGCAATGACCCCTCTGGGCAGGTGGTCCTGGGAGGGATAAGAAACAGGCTGAGGAAGTCACGGAGAACAAGTTAGTCAGTAGCATTCCTTCACACACCTTGCTTCAGCTCCTGCCTTGACTTCACTTCACAGTGGGCCGCATGCTAGAAGTTGAAATAAACCCTTCCTCCAGCCTTAGTTTGGGTTTTTATTGCTGTGAAGAGACACCATGACCACGGTAACTCTTATAAAGAAAACATTTTATTGTAGTGACTCACTTACAGTTCAGAGTTTCAGTCCATCATGATGGGGAGCATGGTGGCTTGCAGGCAGGCAAGGTTCTGGGGAAATAGCCGAGTGTCCTAGATCCTGCGAGCAACAGGAAGTCGACTGACTGTCACACTGAGTGACACTCGAGAAAAAGACCTCAAAACCCGCCCCCACAGTGACACACTTACAACAGAAGATGTGGCCCAGATTAAAGGTGTGCCCTCCAGCCTCGAGATCTGGTTAAAGGTGTGTGTTATCCAGCCTCCTCCAATAAGGTCACACCTCTTAATAGTGACACTTCCTATGACCTTATGGGATCCAAATACATTCAGACTATCAAGCCTCCCCAAGTTGCTTTTGGTCAGTGTTTTATCATAGAAACAGAGCACCAACTAGGACAGATATGGAAAGCACTTATGTCTTCACTAATTATATCCAAGGACCTGATTCTACTACAATTTTAGAATTAACATTTACTTTCAAAGACCGTGGACCTAAAGCCAACAGACTCACTTCCCAGCTCTCACAGCCTGGACTGTGAGATGCACTCAGGATTTTGATCATCGCTGTATAATGAGGATATTTCTATCTTCTCATGAACTATGCAAACCGACCCTGATATGCTGAGACAGATTTAACAAATTCTCTTGAATAAAATTGCTGATTCCACAGCATTAGTGACAATTGCTGTCCAATTAGCAGATTCTAAAGTTTTGTTTAATAAACCCTTTGGTAAAGTTCTGTGTACTATTTAGGTAATATAATATGGATCATAAATGTTCCCAACAGGCCTGTGGTATAAAAGCTCCGTCTTCGGCCCATGGTGCTATTGGGAAGTACTGGAGTCTTTAATAGGTCAGCCTTACAGGAGAAAGTTGGGTCATTGTGTATGTGTATGGGGTGGGGAGTATTCCCTTCAAAGAAATACAGGGCTGCCTATCCTGTGTCTCTTTCACTTCCTGGAAGCCGTTACATAAGTAACTTTGTTACCACACCGTAAGATACGCCTTGATACACTACCACCTTGCCATGGACCCCAAAGCAGCAGGGACCAACCACACATGTATCTCTGAAAACATGATTTAAAACAGGCCCTTTGTGTTTTTTTCTCCTAGTTTGTTACAGTAACGGAAAGCCAACCTACACATGGGCGTGCCTTCCCCTCCCTCAGTTCTGTGCTTGCTTTATTAGGAAAGCTGAAGACAAAGATGAGCCTTGAAAGGTTGGGGAAGTGGCTCATTTGGTGAAGCTCTGGCCACGGAAGCCTGAGGGTCCGAGTTTGATCCCCAGTGCCCACGTAAAAAGGCCAAGTATGGCTGTGGGAACCTGTAATTCTGGCACTATAGAAGCGGAGACCCGAGGGTTCCTAGGGCTTTCTGGCCAGCCAGTCTGAATCAGTGAGCTCCAGCTTAAATGAGAGACCCTGGCAGAAACAAAAAGGGGGGGGGGCTTGAGGAAGACACCCAACATTGACCTCCACTCTCCACATACACCTGCATGTTGAACCTGCATACACACACACACACACACACACACACACACACACACATACATACACATGCGCACACACACGTACACACACATGCATATATGCACGCACACAGGGCTTCCTGTCAATCAATTCACAAGCTGAGTAGGGCAACAATGCTAAATGTTAGTCTGAAGAGTTCACAGGCTATTAAAAACATTAACATGGTTTTACGGCGTTCCCCTGAGATAGTAGTAATTGCTTTATAAGTGGAAAGCTGTCCTTAGAGTGAACATGTCAGAAATATCCAACTGGAAGCAGGAGGAGACAGAAAGAGAAACACGGCTCCTGATGCGGACTCCATTACCTTAATCGCCGAGCAGCACTCGGGTTACACTAAAGAGATATAATGGCGCGTTTGACAGATGCCTTCACATCTAGATCAGATAGGAGCCCTCACAGCCTCTGTTGAGTCTTTCTTCCCTTCTGCTGAGGATGCCACTCACAATCTCTGTTCTCCTTCCCCCCCTTCCACTGCTCTGGCGGTTCAGAGTCAGCTCCATCCGGCAGGCGCTCTACACTCTCCTCAGGTGAACCTTGTTCTCCAGAAAACACCTGTGTGAGAATAGCATGGAAATCGTTGAAGTCACATTCCAAAGGCGCCATAGGCCTCGCACGGTTTACAGGAACACTGGGGTAAGCACTTTTGAGCGGCAAAACACCCCCTTTGTAAAGTAAACAATATGAGCCCAGATAAAGCCTCCAATTTACCTAATTTTAGATTTTTGCATATTGGGTTTCATTAAAGCAGAACATATCTGTAAATGAAAATATTTTAAGCCTCAGCCCTTTGCCCATCATAATGGTTTTTAAAATCTCATTACAATAAACCATTAGTGTGAATAATTAAATACCCCCAAAATTGCTTTCCACAATGTATTTAAATATCTGATTTAAAAAGAAAAAAGTGAATGCCTTGTTTTCAAGCTTCTATTTCAATCTTGTTCTAAAATTGCAAACAGCATGCACACAATGCTGAGGGAGGTAGAGATTGACAAGGGAGGGCACCACTGACTTTTAGGACACTGGAGGCAGAGGGAAAGGGCTAGAGCAGGGCTGGGAGGCTCCAGTCTCAAGGGTGCACACCCCAGAGCTCGGTGTGTTAGCTTTACAACTGTACCATTCTATTCAGGAATGGGAGCCTGAGATGAAAAGATCCACGCAGGTCACCTGGGTTCCAAGCTGAGGTCAGAATTTGAACTCTTGTCTCTAGGAAACTGTTTTTACCCCATCTGCCCACTATTAGCTAGGCCAAATTCTAAATTGTCTCTATTTGAATATTTTTGACCAGCAAAGGCAGAATTCTATTTGGTTGGAGGAACCTCTCTCAACCACACAGAAATCAGAACAGGAAGAGGGTGGTGACATTTCAAGGTGACTCGAGCATAGTTCACAGGACCAAGGAGAGCTGTGTCTCCCCTGGTCCTTCACCTTCCCTCACTCTTCCTTCTTATTTCTAAATATATCTGCAGAACTTCATTGGCATTCAGGCATCTTGATGGGTTCCATCTGCTCATTATGTCCTGTGGGAAGTGCTAGAGACACCAACTTAGTTCCTGCCTGGGAGAAGTCTGTAGCCTTGTGGAGTGTGTGTGTGTGTGTGTGTGTGTGTGTGTGTGTGTGTGTGTGTGTGTGTGGACACTCTTCAGCAGTTGCTGCAGGCTGATTCTAAGGGACAAATAAAAAATGTATAGAAATGACTAAGCAGAAATTGTCTTCCAGAACAGGCCCTTTGTGCAAGCAGGCCCAGTTAGCTTGCTCAAGCACATATTGTCATAGAGATGAGGAGAGGGCAGCTGGCCATGCTGCCTGTCCCCAGTTCCCTGTGTCATCTCCAGGACGTCTTGTAGCCCAGGTCTCTTCACTCTAGCGGCTAGAGAGAAACACAAATCAGAAGGCTAGACCCAACATGGCGGCAGGTTGGTCACTCATATCTCATGTGTCCCTCTGCAGACCTGAATTACATAGTGTGACTGTAGTCATGACCTGTGGGCATTTGCTTTCTCATCTAAAACCATAGTCTAGCTTCTGTTCCATATACTGTGTTTAATTTTGGCTAAATTTAGTGCTATACTTTGGTTCTAGAATGTCCCTCAAAAATCCATGCCTCTTAAGGACTTGGCCACTTGCTCTTGAGAACCGGTGGGGTTTTTAGAAGATGGGTCTAGAGAAAGAAAGTTAGGCTATTGCATGTAAAACTTTGAAGTGGACATTGGGGTCTCTCTCTCTCTCTCTCTCTCTCTCTCTCTCTCTCTCTTCCTCCTCTTTCCCTCACCCACATCTCTTCTACCTGGCCACTGTGAGAAGAACAGTCTCTTGTAATATGCACTCCTGTCATATTTTATTTCACCACAGCCCACAGAAAAAATGGGGCTAACCAGCCATGGACTGAATCTTCTGAAACCTTCACTCCAAACCTTTCCTCATTATAAGCTGGTTACCTCAGCTGTTTTGTTATAGTAGCAGAGAGGACACTGATGAGATTTCATTTACCTGATCTATATACTCATGAGCTCATTATAAGAAGTTTGCTAAAGAGAGCTGGTCTCCCTTGTGATGTGGGATTCCCCTCCGTAGGCTGTGAATACATTTTATTACCATTGGTTAATAAAGAACCTGCTTTGGGCCTATGGCTTGAAATCTGAACAGAGATATATAGAGAAAGTAGGTGGAGTCAAAGAGACGCCATGTAACTGCCAAAGGAGACAGATGCTAAAACTTTACCTGGTAAGCCACAGAATGATAGAAATTGGTTAAATGAAGATGTAAGAGCTAGCCAATAAGAAGCCAGAGCTAATAGGCCAAGCAGTGGTGCAATTAATATGGTTGTTTTTTGTTTTTTTTGTTTTTTTGGTTTTTCGAGGCAGGGTTTCTCTGTGGCTTTGGAGCCTGTCCTGGAACTAGCTCTGTAGACCAGGCTGGTCTCGAACTCACAGAGATCCACCTGCCTCTGCCTCCCGAGTGCTGGGATTAAAGGCGTGCGCCACCATCGCCCGGCTAATTAATATGGTTTTTGTGTATTATTCGAGTCTGGGTGGCTGGGAAACAAACAAGCAGCCTCCATCTGCACTCTTGGAGCTTCAGAGCAAATCAACAATTATTTTTCTTGTGGACTATTACCTCACAGGCTAGTAATTGGCACGTCCTGTTCAATGCACATGGCTGCACACATTCCTTGTGGCAGTGAGGCAGTTCCCTTCAAAAGAAAATCCTTCCCAATGTTTTAGGTCAGACATAAAATTTGTTCAGATGTTGTATTTAACTCAAGGCAGAAACAAACTTACCATGAATAGTTCGGAAAAGTTTATTAGGATTCGGTGAAGTTTTATCCTTCACTCACAACTGGCCCTTAGTACTAATAAAAAAACCTCTCAGTTATACTGGAAATTAGGGCGGGATGTCATGCAATTGGTAATTGTTAATGACAACTAACGGTTGGTACTTATTAATGACATTTGTGAGAGTAGAATAAAAATAATAATTACAATAATGTGAAGTGTCGTGAGCAAACAGTAATTGCCATGATGATTGCCGTTACAATAATGAGTGCGAAAATGATTGGAGTTATTAAATCAGGAAGGATGGAGGAAGCCTGAACTTGTATATTGTGTACATGATGGTGGAGGATTGATTGCCAGAGGAAAACAAGAGTCCCTCCTAGTTGAGGTCTTACTTTGTGCCTGGCACTATGCCAAAAGCGGACATCCATCACCCCATTCACTCCACAGCAAGTCTGAGAGTGGATGCATTTGGTGGTGTTATCCCTGCTATATTGACGAGGATACAGAGGTTTGACCAGAGTAAGAGAACACCTGGAAAGTAGTACAAAGGGAATCTAGACGATTACGTGGGCTGGCTAACACGGGAGTCTGCGTAGTTAGGTCACATTCTGTGTGAACTGAATGCCACGGGACACACTCTGTGATCCCAAACAACAGTGGCATTTGCACAGCTGCCTAGTACCTTGAAGGTAAGGGTCTCCTGGCGGGTCCTCCCAGGCACAAGCGTCCCAGCTTCATCGAAACCTCCCCCAGACCAGTGTGAGGAGGACTCCTGGGGGAGGACTAGCTTGGGTCGTGTGCTTCAGAGAAGGGGAGCAGATGGTACTTCCCTTTGGGTTGGATGTGCAGTGTAGCGATCATGGGCTTCATATGGTTACTGTGATCTAAGCCTGTAGACAAATGTCAAATCTCACTACTTAGCACTGGCCACATCTTGGTGCTCGGAAAAGGCCACGAATTTGCACATGTCCGTGTGGCCTTAAGACTGGGGGGAATGGCTGCCACGCATTGTGAAAGTTTCACAATGTAAAAATCAAAGTTCCAGCTCCTCTGCTGATTTGCTTTCAAGTCACTCCCCTGGGTCCTGTCTCAGAAAGACAGCTCCTGCTTTTTGTTCTGTATTTGACAACGGGGTGATAGAATTGTTGGCCAGTATTTTATCTAACCTGGACCCGTCTGTATATCAAGAGTCATCGATTTTGCAGCAAATTATAAGAGAGCCATATATCTTTAATCCTACACCTGGTAGTAAGTATTATCTAATGCTTGATGATTCTGCAGGCACTTCAGGATTTCGTGGTACCTTGGTGCCATCATTAAGAGCATCACTTGTCACTGAGAAGGAAGAATATGGCCACTTGAGCATCAGACTTAAGCCTGTGGACAAGTAGGGAAACTCACTGCTGACTTGGAAAAATGATGAATCGTAGCTGTTAAGAGCACAGGATGGCAGGCAGTTCACTTTAATGTGGATGCAAAACACACAGACCTTTTTACTGAGTGCCCCATGATGTGCCTGCTCCCTCAGAGAACCATCAACTCTGCTTCACCGCGGATGGATCCGTGTGCTTCACCTTCAGCCCTCTGATCAGTTCTCAACATTTCCCGCTCTGCTGGAAGTCAGAATTCTTTTGCAGAAAAGTTTATTTCTAAACCAAAACAAGGAGCCTGATCAAAATAATGTCCAGGGCCCAGAGAGATAACTGAGTTGGTAACTTTGTACCTTACATGAGTGTGGACTTAAGCTTAACGCCCAGAACCCTGTTAAAATCAAACAAGCTAACTGCACGTGGAGGTGTGTGCTTGTAATCTCAGAAGTAGAGAGACAGAGGCAGACAGATCCCGGAAGTTTGCCAGCCTAACCTGTCTCACACATAAGGAACGACTCCCAAGGCTCTTCTCTGGCCTTCACACACGCATGCATGCCTGTATGTGCACCTGTATAGAAACACACTCTCGTATAGAACACACATACATTGTTTAGCTGATCTTTAGGGGTCCCTGATGTATTTCTATGTGGAGCCAAACAAGAGAAGGTAGCAAAGATAGCGACACAGAGATGAGTCCTATCGACAAATAGCTCACATTAAAACAACAACAACAAAAAAACTTAACAGTACTGAAGACAGCGGAATGGCCAATACTATGAAATGCATGATGTTCTTCCTTCTTTGCCTCCTGGGCCCAGGTTCCTAAACAAATGCTTCCAGGGTGTTGTTTCCGTCACTGCTCCCATGAGCATTTAGATAAAATCCTGACCAGAGGCTGTCAGCCAGGATCACAGAGACACTTGCCACGAACTTCCCCTAGTCGGTGTTGATAGGAAAACATCTTTTCAGAAATGCAATGGTCTCTGTGAGGAATCTTGTTCATTCGTTCTGCATTCGGTCCTCTGAGGCAGACCGGGCAAGGATGGTGTGGGAAAAACAATGGAAACATAGAGTCTCCTAAACTCAGGAAAGCTCAGTCCCACGTGTGACAACCTCAATCCCAGGATGCCGTGCGGGAACGTGCGGCAGGCTCAACTGGTGGAAGGCAAAGAGAAGATCTGGAAAAAGTTCTCATTAGCAATCCCCGCCTGGGGCAGTGTCACGCGTGTTCCTGGCCTTCTCTCGCTTATCTCCGCTAGGAACACTTCCATCAAAACTGGGTATTGGTACTGAAGAGTTCTCCTGACACTGCTCCTTCACGCCAAATAGAGCCATAATCCTTAGCACGGAACTCCGAAATCCTTTACACAATAACCAATTGCTTCTCCAGAGAGGATTGCAACTTCAGATGGAGACTAAGCCGCTGTCGGAAATTAACTCTCCAGAAATGAAAGTCCTGTTTTGTGCGCCTAGAGACAAGAAAAGAAAAGTCGGGAGGCCATCGCACAAACGCCGAAGCGTCTTCTATGCTGCCTGTGGAGCTCCAGGGCCAGGGGCTCCCTCATAATGTTGCTTCCAGCTCAGCTCTCCACAGCAGGAGAAGCTCAGTGGGACACGTTTCCTGAGGTCGCTCGGCCCCTTTCTGCAGATGATTTGGGAAGGCTTTGGATCTCAAGGACTTCTTTAATTCCCAATCTGTAATCGTGCCCAGCCCTATTATATCTTTCCCCCTTTGAATTTCTTACACAACAACTAAAAAGAATTTCTACTTTTTTATTTTCATACTTCAGAAGGAGACAGGGCATCTCAGAAGTAGAAAGAAGCCTGCACATCTCCATTGGTTTGGAGGAAGGAAAACAGCTCTTTGACAAGTGTACTTACACAGGTGATATGTTTGTCCTCTGGAAGCTAACTCATCACCCACTAAAACATACCACAGCAGGCCAATTGAATCCTATACTTTGGTTTTACAGGGTCACCACCAACAGTGGGTGGGCTACGGTACAGGGGTAAAGAACATGGTGACGGAAGCCACAGTTCTGAGTCCTGGCAACACTCATGAGTAAGATTAAGCAGGTCATGACACCCATCTGGTCCCGGCTTTCTACATGTAGACCATGAGGCACGGGATAGGATTGTTCTTAACTCCTTCAAGGGATATACATGTACTTTGTAAATGGTGCAGTTAAATTCTTGCACAAAACAAGATACACAGGTACATGGAGGATTGAGTGTGTTCCACGTGCCAGCACTGTGGGAATCCTAGGCCAGTGCTCCTACAGGGCACGGTTCGTATACACAGCCTATATCATTTAAGTCCACAGTGTCATTTATAGTAGCCATCCGGATGGGACTCGCAGCTTCAATCTGAAGGTGAGACACACGAGTAAATGGCTGTGAAGGAATCGTCTCAGGAGAAAGCAAAGAAACAGGTAAAAACAAAACACATAAAGCTGGGCGGTGGTGGCGCACGCCTTTAATTCCAGCACTTGGGATGCAGAGGCAGGCGGATCTCTGTGAGTTCGAGACCAGCCTGGTCTACAAGAGCTAGTTTCAGGACAGGCTCCAAAACCACAGAGAAACCCTGTCTCGAAAAAACAAAAACAAAAAACAAACAAAAAAAAACCACATATTGCTGAAGTCTGGATGAAGTCCTATATCGTACATGTCCTGGAGTCCGCTAATGTCTCAGCCTCTGAGAAGGCCTGGCGTGTGCCTGCTTCGCTGGTCAGTCTTTGGCTTGAACCACACGTACTTGGCCAGACTGAAGGTGGGATGGAAGGTCACCTATCCTCTGGCATTTTCAAATGGTGTGGCTATGCCAGCAAAAGGTGAAATCTCTGAGTGGGCAGGTGAGAGCTGCTACAGCCAGTTCTCAAGGTCACCTGGAATGTGTGGAGCTCTCCCCGCCCCCCCCCAAGCCACCAAGAGCACGTACTACTGGAAGGGGAGCTCAGCATCATGAGGCTGCTGTAGTTTGTGTCTTAGAACTCTAAGCCCCTTTGCAACAGTGTTGGAAAGTTGGGCACAGGAAGAGGAAAGCAGGCAACACACTCTCCTCTCTCTGAAATGGATTCATGTTTTTTTTTTCCCATGGGAATAAGCTGACATCTTGAGAGCTGGTTTGTTGTAAATGCAAGTCCAGCCCTGCTATGTGTACCTTCTCTGCCTTCCAGCACAGGAGACACCGCCCCAAGGCCCTCACCAGGTATCAATGCCAAGTTCTTGGTCTTCCTGGCCTCTACGCGTCTGAACAAAATCAACTTCTGTTCTTTATAAGTCCCTCAGTCTCGGGTTTTCTGTTACTGTGTTGCTACACAAAACAACTAACAGAGAGCCACACACTTGGCCTCAGTGCCTCTCTCCTGACTGACCTCCCTCATGCTCTCCTTTGCCTGTAACTCTTATTTCTCTTGCTATAAGACTCCAAAACATCTTCCTTCACTTTTCCAGATTAGTTTAGTCCCTCTGGATGCTCCCTTGACCTCCTATGCTTGTCTTTGAAGACACTCTCCAGAGTAGAGCCTAAGTAAATCATTATCTCCGCGGTCCCGTGTTCGACATCTGCTTCCTCCACTGCACCACCGGCCCTGCGAAGACAATGTATGTGTCATTCTCCATCTAAAGCCAGGCTACCTCGGAATGCAGGGCCTCATTCGTTCACCAGTCCTGTTCCAGACACAACGCTAAGCCTGGGGTTAGAGATGAGACTTAGACAGAGCCTTAAGAAGATTGAAGTTAGACAGTCTACTGAAGTGAGTACTCTAATGAACATCTCGTTATCTTCTATTCACAAACGAGGATGATAATTCAAGTTCACCAACCATTCTGATTTGTACAGATAGGGATTCTTCATTTAAACTAAAAGCCAGACAACCCAGAGTCCTGGGTCGTACATGCTGACCCCTGAAGGCTGAGTGGACATTCTCCTAAGGAAAAGTCGACTTGTGAACCTCACTCACCGATATAGCTGCAGGCCATTGTAGCATGGTGTGGCCATTGCAACCGCTCAGTGTATTTATGCATTCTGTCATTTATTTTTAACCAAATTAATCCACCTAAGGTGGAATGTTAGGTTAAAATATTTTTTTTTCCTCAAGTAAATTATACCTTGAAGATAATAGCAATAATTAGAGTGAACTTTTAAATTTTCATCCAAACAGGGATTCCCTTTTAGGGTCAGAGGGCACTATTAATTATCATGCCTGGAAACAGATGTGACCTGGGAATGTCCTAAGCAAATGGGGATATGTGCTCACCCTGCTGATAACACAGGCACACGCAAAAAGAAAAACACTACTGCTACATCCAGTCCAGGCAGATGCTTTGGTCTCCTTAAGGCAGGGAATTATGGGAATCTTGTTCTCACAATATATTTTTCATATTCAGTATAATGTGACTATATTACTTTCATAATGAAAAAATTCCAAATAAAAACAAATGAAATATTTCTTTAATTCAATTTAATTGAAATCTAGAAATAATTGTTCTCATTAGGTATCTAGACCTTGGAAGTCCTAGGGGTAATTTAGATCAGACTGGAAAAATTCGAAAGGGGTTATTAGTATACACCAGTTTGCCCCAAATAGAAATTGCTCTTTCTAGATGACCGACTACATTTTCTGGGGCACATCTAATTTTGCCCTAGTTCAGGATTTCCTAGAACACCCTCCAGCGTCAGGCCAGAGGAGCTGTCAGAAATGCCTAATGTCAAGACTTATGTATCGCATGCTAAACCTATAAATATGCACGCATGCATACACACATACACATGTATATTCATATAGGGTTCTAATTGTCAAATGGACTTTATGCGATTTTTCTGCCTGTGCAGCTTCTAAGGGTGTGCTAGGGAAAGGAAGAACAGTAAATTATCATCAATGGTTGGACACACTGCGGTTCATTCTTAGTGTCATCAAACAGAGGCCCAATTTGCATACTATGATGAATATGCTTAATTTAATTAATGTTTTAGAGTAATGAGAAAGGGGGCTGGGTGGGTGGGTAGATGGACCTCCTACAAAATTACCAACCAAGCTGAGTTCCACAGCCGAGTCGAGAAGGTCACGAAGAAAGGAGCAGGGTCCCTGTAGAGCAAATGGACACTCTCAGCCACCAGCTCCCCTCAGCCTCTGCCTCTCCAGCTAGCTAATTGAGCAGTGAGTTTTATTGCTTTGATCATTTATGTCATATATTTTTATCTTTCTCCCATTTAACTCTCCCTGGTCCGTGAAGGGCAGTTTTTATATCCAGCCCTGTTGAAATCTGCTGGACTGTCTCCACAGACCATGGATCTGAAAGATTTGCCACTGGTGTCTCTCCCTACACTGCTCTGTAGGAAAACAAAAACACGCTTTGGCCCTATAAAGAAACCAACCCCACAGCACCCAGCTGCTGCTGGATTGAGAGACAAACGGACGAGGCAGGGAGGCTTGTAGCACTGACTGCTCAGAAGGGTTTTTGGGGTTTTGTTTTATTTTGTTTTACCTTAAAATCATATCATTGAGGTGATAAGTATTTAAGGATTTGAATTTTGCAAAGCATACAGAAACACTAATGCTGTGTGTGTGTGTGTGTGTTTTACCTTAAAATCATATCATTGAGGTGATAAGTATTTAAGGATTTGAATTTTGCAAAGCATACAGAAACACTAATGCTGTGTGTGTGTGTGTGTGTGTGTGTGTGTGTGTGTACGTGATAAATGCTGTCCCCATTCCTGCTCCGAAGAGGGAACACAAGCAATGTAGAAAGAAGCCACTGCAAACCTCAGTCTTCAGTTCCAATCACAGAACAAACCAGAGCCAGAACAAAATAATACAGAGAATTCAGTTGTTTTGGGAATGCTGAGCTCAGCTTTTCCTCCTGGTGTCACCTGAGCAGGAAGAGTTTCTGGAGAGCCCAGAGGCTTCAAAGACTGACTCAGAATCAAGATACGTCAACAGTGGTTTCTCTTCCCTCAGTGGGGTCATACAAGCACCTCCCGCTTTTCCAAAAATTTGAAGTTCTATTGATTTAGTGCTCATCTCTGGGCAGTGTGATTTATGACCCAGAAAATGTCTGGCAGGATTTGGCGGCCTCTGAAGGGTCCAGGGCAAAACCACAGTGAAGAGCTACAGAAGGGACTTTCCTCATCTGCAGATAAGCCCCCTAGAAAACCTCATCCCTGTCAGTAAGTCCACCTCTGCTTTGCCTGAGGCCTCCTTTAGATAAATCATGGGGCAAATTTAAACTTCAGTCTTGACCACTCGTATTGCAACTATCTGTCTCCCTGGCACTGAGATACCAGAACAGCTGTCTTGCTCTGTTTGCTGGTGGTGGTCTCAACTCTTTCCAAAGACCCATGGGTTTTAGTAGTTGTATTTCTGTGTAATTCAACATTTACTGCACATGTAATCTAGACCAGTGCCATGACAGATATATGAGGTTGACAAAAAATAAGTAATTTTTCCTTTAAAAACCTGGAAGTATGGAGGCATGTCAGAGAAATAAGTAATTGTCCTCTGAATTCATAGCCTTCCATGGTGTAGGGTGTCACTGGAGTTGTTATGCACCCAGACCATTTTGCCTAACCTTCTTGTACATAGCTGGGGCCATGTGGTTAATTTTCCTTAAATTCTAAGGGCAAGCAAAAGCCTTGGATTTCTCCCATCCTACCACCAGGAAGGAGCATTGTGGAATTCTTCGCTCTCTTTTCCTCTCCTGTCTGAGTAGAGTGAGGATGAGTCCCAAAGCAACACGGGAAAACACATATGGAAAATAATAAGGTTCTCATCAGCCTGGGTTCCTGGATGACTATTGAGAGAAAGGATGCATGCTAACTCATTGCCCTGCACCACAGTTACAGCGAGAAGAAATAAACTTGAACGTTATTGAAGATTAATTAATAAATGGATTAATATTTTAAATTATTTTTAAAATGTAAAAAGCAGTCCTTAAAATCTATTTTCCTCTTACATAAAGAATTTCAATTTTCATGTCTTTATTTTTCAAAGAGAGAAGAAGAAATAAGAAAGACAGCAAACAAATATACTCTTTAGGTTTATTAATTGTAGCAGTTTGAATAACCTAACATGTAGAAAGAAATACGTTGATTCCAGTAAAACAATAAAGTGTTGTGAATCAAAAAGAGGGATGGGGAGAAGCAGGAATGTGGTCAGAAAAACCATATAACTGTGGAGACTTTGGAACAGGCAAAAGAATCCTCCAAAGTTCAAATTTGTGTCTCCTGATATGTTAACAGGTATTTGATGTTAAATAATCTGGGATAGAAAATAGAGCTTGGCACCCTTTTCCCCAGAAGTTCCCAAGACCATGTATACTCATGGCCTCATATGCACTAGATAAAAGCTACTTAAAGTCGCCAACTACCCAGATCAAGATATATTTGTTGAGTGACTCCCTTAGGTTCTGGCTTTGAAAGGTTTGTCTTCAGGATAATCCTATTTTGGAGGTAGCCAAGTCTTGGAAAAGTGGGGTCTTCTGAGCTGTTTTAGGGCAGTGGGATTTTGTTCATAAGGGGATTATGGAGCCCTAGTCCCTTCCCCTCTCTCTCATGTCCTAACCAGTATAAGTGATCTTGTTCTATTTACCATATGTTTTCTCTCCATATTGCTGCTTGCTACAGGCCCAAAGCAATTAAACTGACCAATCACGGACTGGACTATCTAAGACTGTGAGCCAAAAGAAACCTTTCTCTTTGTAAGTGAATTATCTTGGGCATTTTGGCACAGTGATGGAAATCTGGCTCACACAGATTATTAGAAATAGAAGCCAAATCTCTATCAAGACCTGTGAGAACTCATGTGGTCCAGTCTGTCTTTTCTCTGGCCCTCCAGCCTGCCATGATCCAGAATAATCCAGACATTGGATGGCTCCCTCATCATAATATTGCCAGCACTCCGTGAATAACTTCTTACAGAATTTCTAAAATTTAGTTGACAGAAGAATTCTAATTTGAAGAACAGCCAAGGGATACATTTTAGAAAATCCTACTGGAAAGAAAGCCCTAAAATCTCGCTGTGACTTCATGGGGGTTCAGAGACACAGGGAATTTAGACCTACGGCCCACGTTTTAGTCCACCTAAGACAAGGACATGCCTTTGGCTGCCGTGTGAAAGGTTTGAGGGCAGGACACATGGATCTTCAGAGAGTGGAGTATAGACTCAGCCATTTCTGGACTGTATTGCTTGTTTCAACTGCAGAAAGATTTGGCGACTGGCTCTTTTGCCAGGTCCAAGAACCGCCAATGGGTTCAGTAGCCAAGTGTCAACAGCACTTAGCTGATTTAATCTCCCAGAATTTATCAAAGATCTGACCTACCATTTGGTTCTGCACCAATTTAGTTATTATCAGTTGCTTTTCTAGGCAAAATAGAGATCAGATGCTGTTAGACTTAGATGAGTCCCATTGTCCTCGTTGACTTCCCATGGACACAAATAGGCAGTGTTAACCATTCGTGCCTGCCGTCCTAGGGGACTTTGGCATCTGCTCAGAGGACAAGTCACTTTCCTCCCCTTTCTCATGACCATCCCCGGTGTCAAGGATCACCTTCCTCTGCCCACCACAGCATGTCCTTCCACAGTAGCCCGCTCATGAGGCAGGCACTGCGGTCAAAAAATGAGGGAGCAGAGCAGTTAATCATGCACGCTCCCATCTGTTCACAAACGGTGCAAATGGGGCAGATTTCATTACTTGCTTTTGGAGACACAAAGGTTAAGTGCTTTTGTCCCACCTACAAATCAAAGCAATGACAGAGCCTGGGACGGAATCAGGAGAATTGACAGGGGTCTTTTCCTTCTCTCTCCAAAGAAGTGTTAGCTAGTTAAAACACTCCTAGCGTGGAAGTCAGCAAACGTCCATTGGAGGAAAACTTTAAGCACCCAGAGCAGTTGATGGATGGTTGAAGCAAAGCTGCAAGAGTCCAAGTGGAAATGTTCAGTCAACAGATTCCAATCTTCTCCACGGTGAAAGGCAAGTTGGATTTGCTAAATTTCATCCCATCCAGACTATAAAACAAATGAGGACCATTTGAAGAAAAGGCATCAAAATTCTCCAGTCATCTCGACTCATTTCCTCTCCTACTCCAGGCTTGTTAAATAAGGCAGAATGGCATCTCATTGCATCTAAACGTAGTGTAGGCAAGATCTAAAGGAAAATATTTCCCGGATATTATTTTGCTACATGTTCTTTCGCCAAAGTAGCAAGGCACACAGAGAATTAGATTGAAACAAAACCCAAACTCCTAGAGTATATTAGTTGGAGTCAGCATCCTTACCCCCTCTCAGCTTTGGGATGGCAAGTTTTGCATGGCACAGTTTGGGGGTTCTGCTAAGAGTTATGGTCTGGGTTCCTGGCCCTCAAGTTCAGGAGCTTCCAACCTCTGAAGTCAGACAGGTCCTGGTCTACTTTCCTAGACCGTAGACCTTAAGTTTCTAACTTAGACCAAATGTCTCACTTGACTCCTTTTCCCTGAAAGACTCTTCCCTTTTTTTTTTTTAGGTGAATCCACAAACCTAAAGATGAGACTGAGCTTCAGACGGGCACATGTGCCCTGGGCAACTCTGGAGCCCCAGTATTTCAGAGGGGAGGGAGGGAGTGTGGATAGAATCAGTAGCAAGCGACAGCTGTCGATTGCACCCTGAGTGTCTTCCAAAGGTCCATGTGGCAAAGGCTTGGTCCCCAGCATGACACTGGTGGGAAGTGGGAGAGCCTTGAGAGAAGGGAAGTCTTAAGATGGTTGAATCACCGGTATGGGACACTCCTTTCTTCTCTTCTCTCCTTTCCTCCTTATCTTGTTTTTGATCTGACATGCGTTTTTTTTTTATCATGATATGTTTCCTGGCAACAGCCCCCAAAGCAACGTAGACAATCATTGATTGAAACCAGCTAAACTATGATCTGAAATAAGTCTTTTCTCTTGATAAGTTGATAATTTCTTGTACGTGAAATAGTAACAGAATGCCAACTGACATAGTGCCCTCCCTTCAAGAGCTGGTCTAAATCCCTGTATAGTTGAGAAGCCACGCCGCCATTAGACTCTGTCCAGTAGCTCTGCCTCATGGTTCATTGCTCTTTCATATTTGTTAATATGCTGCAGTTGCCAGAATGTTCCATACCCTTTCCTTCCCCTATGGATTTTTCACAGGACCTTCCAAGTTGCTAAGAAGTCCCAGAGGAAATACAGATGCCCCTTCCTCTGAGAAGCACATGTGAGGTGGCAGTAACGGTTTCTACTTTTGCACGCAGCACCTTGGCATACACATTTTATAGAATCACAGTTATGTCTTTCTGTGCTTACATGTTTCCTTCCCCTACGCTGATTTTGGAGCTTTAGGGGTGAACCCAACTTGACTCAACCAACTTGGCTGAGTGAGAGATTCGATGATGAGAAACACAACTGCTAATTTATTTCCTAAGGGTGATGGATTGAAACACCATTCTACCTGTGGGCTTTTGGTGTTCATTCCACATATCCCTCCCTTTTGGATTTGTTAATGACATCTTAGATTGCATAAAAATAGTCCTATAAATTCTAGAAAGGAAAAGACTGATTTAAAAACAAACAAACAAAAAACTCCTTGGCACCATTGTGGTGATGTATGCCTGTTATCTCAGCTACTTGTGTGTCTGAAGCAGGAAGGCTGAGAGCTCAAGGCCAGCCTTTGCCATATACCAAGACCCATCACAAAGAGAAATACAATTGCTATGGGAAAGTATTTTAAATCACTTCATAGCTGCATGCTTTACAGCACACTGAAAACATCGCATGCCATACTAGTGAGGTTGCTTTGTCCCTGTCCATCAAGGAGAAAACGTGGGAGAGAAATTCAAGGACAGAACGGGAAAGTAAGTCGATGATGGTACATATGATATTTTTTTTAAAGCTGTGAATATGGAGGAAAGAATGTTCCTGAATGTGTTAGTCCATGATCTACAGTCCTCTCATTCCTAAGACACAAATTAAAGTCTAGCAGATGGTTCTCTGAAGCCCTGTAACTATAGTTACATGTTTAAAAATCAGAAACATCTTACAAAATTGTTATTGAATTATAGAGCTTCTCCAAGCTGCAGAAAGACATCTCCACCCAGCAGGTGGACGGGCCTCTACGGGGGTCAGGCTCTCCAGCTTGTTTCCTGGCAAGCATTTTTCCAGATTCCCCCGCTTCCCAGCAGCTCTGGTTTCGAAAAGCAAACCATTTAAGTGGCCTCCTTCACACCTGATGGACAAGGCTTTTGTGGAGCCATTGACTTCCCTAGAACTCAAGGTCCATTGAGAGATAAACTTTTGTTGGTTTTGTTCATGAAAATCTCCCAGGTACTGGATTAGTGTGACCCATTCAGGTGTATAATAACTCTTTGTTCATTAGTAAGGAAATGAATAAATGAACAATGGATAGATTTGGATGACCTGACCTCTTAAGAACGTTGACCACAATGTTCATTTTGGCCCCGTGTCTTCCCCCAAGCAATGAAAAGTTCCGGTCATCAGGGACGACATCATGGTCTCCCGGCCCTCATTCTAGACTGCTCCTCTCCCCTACCCATCGCTCAGCCTGATTCTTACCCAGAATCCCCTAGTACATTTCCCCTGGGTGCAGAAGGCAACTGAGCGGTGGAATCCCTTATTGCATAAAGCCGGACCATGTAGCCCCTGCTTTGTGCATGGTGTGCAATGATTGGCTCTGGCTTTTTCCTCAAGCCCCGCCTCCCTGTCAGTCAACTGCTAACCCTGGGGCCAGCCCTGAGTTGTGATAATACCTTGTGAGAGAAATGATGAGCCCGTTGATATCTTGGCAGTATAGCAAGCAGGGTCACCAGAGACTGACTGGTGCATTTATGCCACTGGACATCTAAGTTGTTTCTTTGCATTGATATATTTTTTTAACTGATTCCATCCTCCTTGCGTGAGGCATCAAATCCCAAAACCAAAGACTCTGCTTTTTCCTTTCCATGAAGCTTCTCAGACAAGGCCCTTTGGAGATTACCAAGGGTCATTTTAATCAAAATGAAAGACATCCCTTATTAAGATGGCTTTGCTGACAAATAATTAAGATGAATTACTAACACGTACTCATCCCGGCTGCCTCCTTGGTGTCGTTTGGAGTAGGCATGGGAAGCTCACAGTTCCCGCCTCAGCTCTTAAAAAGCAATTTATAACCTAACTCACCATCCTAACTACCCGAGAAGATTTTAATCCTAAACCTGTCACTGCCCATTCTTTTCACGGGGTCCTAACAGTTCTACATTAAAACACTTTATAAGCAAAAGTTAACAAGGCCTAAAGAGAGTGATTTATGTTTCCGTGTGTGGAACCGTCAACATTCTGTCCCTGGCCAAAGATAGTCCAGAGCTCGCTCTCTGGGCTGAAGGAGGAAAACTGTCTTAGAAAGATGGATGAGTCACGCCTCTAGGCAGGTGGCTGATGTGTGGTCCCCGGCCTGAGGCCTGGCCATCTGGCAGAGCCTGGGACTAGAGGAGGAGAGCGTGGACAGTGCCCCATTCCTCTCCAGAACCCTGTCATCCTGGGTCCAAAGGCTCTGTCTGGAAGGCAGGCCAGCTTTTCGCTGCGTGTTCTGTATGGTGTTCTTGATTCCTCAGAGGAGCCCGAACATTGTTCCATCTTGGCTGTTGACAAATAGAGAGGAAGAGTCCCAGAGAAGAGGGGCAGCTTGAGGTTGACCCCAGTTCCCTTCTACTCAGAGCCTCCCCGAAATGTCCCCTAACTCCCTCTCTCTCTCTCTCTCTCTCTCTCTCTCTCTCTCTCTCTCTCCCCCACCCCCGGCTCTGTCTCCCACATGTCTGTCTGTCTGTCTCTCCCTCTCATTTATTCTTTATATCTGGCTCCTTCTTTCTCTTTTTATTGAAACATATTATTAATATGACAGTAAGATGTCTTCCCTTGGCCACAAGTTCATTCCGTTTTCTGATACCCAACTTTCCAAACGTGTGCAGGCACTAATTTGGGGTGCTCAGTCAGCAGTGGGTGCGGTAGGTATTTCTTCATCCATTATTTCAAGTTATAATAAGCGAATGTGGTCAGAGCCGTTCCCAAGATACGCAGGGCATAATATTTTCATGGTCACCATGATCACAGACTCAGATAAGAGGCCAACATGCTATTTTTACTCCCCACTTTTTTCTGCTCCTGGTGTTAAATCCAAGAAGAACAAGTGGAAAAACAAACTGCCTTGGCCCCCTGCAGCAGAACACGGACCATCCAACCTTCCCCTTTTCACCGGGGCTGCCGCGTACGTCAAAGATGACACAAACACTATTGAGGTGATTCGGAGCTGAGGAGGGTGCCTCTTAATTGAGTTTGCAGCCCAGAGCAGAAAGCATGCCCATCGGAGGTACTTATTGTATCATTTTTAAATCAAGGCCATCTTTTTCTCAGTGGTAAACGTGAAATGTTTTTAAAGGCCAGACTTAGCATAAAAATCTATTGGTTGCCATGGATACCACTTTACCACACAGGACTGCACTCTGTGTTCAACTGTGTGATTTTCTCTATTCAAAGGTTCAGCATTGTCAAAAAACAAATTACTTTCTCTGTTGTTTATCTCAAAGTTCATTATTGGAAAGGCAATAAATAAGAAGATATCCATGTACAAAGGGGAGCAATGTAGGGCTTCACTTGGGCGCTGTGACTTAAAAATTTTTTTGTATTTTACAGTAATTATCGCCAAATTGGCTATTGTTAAGAAATAAAATACATTTTGATCTTTTTTGTGTGTATGTGAATATAAAGTAAAGCAGGTACTTGGAAGTCTGCTTCCAACAAAATTACATGGTAATAAGGCTTTTCACACCTACACAGCACTTAGTAACCCAGTTCCAAGAGACCCAAAGCCCTGATTGGTTTGTATCGTGGTACCTGAAGCCCTGGGCTTTCCTCGTTATGAGAGAAAATGTGGGTTCAGGACCTTGTGCTCACTGAATTTTTCATGCTGCCTCTCCATCACGTATCTTTAGGTTGAAACCCGTTAGGCTATTATTAGGTACAAGGGCCCACTGCATCCAACGTAGTTTGCATCTGAGGCAGTTTCAAGCCTGCACCTTGTCTTCTGCCAATTAGCAAAAGCCTTTGCAGATGGCAGCTCCTTCCAGTCTCCACCTCTCCTTCCCTCCCTCCACACCTCAAGGAAAACTGGGTGTTCTGGAGGTCACTGGGGGGGGGGTTCTCCTCAAGGAATTTACAGAAGTAGCAAGAGGGAGTTTCTCACATTACTGGAGGGCATTCCAAGACTGCCTGGTGTCAGCAAGCTTCCATTGGCTGAAGCCTGTTTTATTTTGTTATATCTTCCAATTAATTAAGGAATGTCCTGGATTTTGACTTGTTACTTATTTAAGATGCTCTCCCATGCACCTCTCAGGCACTTTTTAGATGCCTTGATTCAGGCAATTTGCATTACAATGAGGGAAGGGGGCGACCTTAAAAGGCATCTGGCTTTTGAATGTACGCCTGGTATTGGTTGCCTGTAATAATATCCCAGAGGGGGACAGAATCCTCATTTGGGTTCATCATATGGCTGTACACTGATGACTGCCAATGTGCAGATTCCTGCTTGTCACCACAATTACGCCTATAGCCGGTAAAATTGTGAAGGTCGCCTAGTTACATTCAAATTGTGACCCAGGCATAACCCGCTTGTGAGATGCAATGCTAATTAATTTACATATTGCAGATGTAAACCAAGGCCAGCTCAAAGTGAATGCCCTGGGAAGCATCAAATGGTTACTGCTTACTGGACCTTGCAGGAGCTGGCTGGGCCACCCTGGAGTTTCCAGCTCACATGAAGTCACTGAGAGGAAAGAGTGATGGATGTCAGGGGTTTTGCTGGCTGGAAGTCAAGACAGATATGAAGGGACTGGACAAAGGCAGTATGGTTTTATTTGCTTCCTGGATAGTTGTGGAGCCTAGTGGAAGGAAATGAGGTCATTAGAGGCATGACCTTGAAGGGAACATAGTATCTTCAGCCCCCTCCTCTCTCCTTTTGCTTCCTGGCCTCCATGGAATGAGTATTTTGGCTCCACCACATTCTTCCTTTATCATGGTCACCCAAACAACGGAACTACTACTGGGGAAATTGAGGTTTCCTTTTGGGTTCTTAGTCTCAATAATAAAAGAATTTTGAGATAGACTGGGAAGGAAGGTCAAAGACAATTTTATTTGAGTTTGAAAAAAAAAAGGGCAGGTAAGCTGCCAGGAGAAAAGAAATAAAAAAGAGCAGAAAGCCTGTTCTAGTCAGAGGTCTGTTGCTGTGATGAAATACCATGACCAAAAGCAACTTGAAGAGAAAAGGGTGTATTTGGCTCACACTTCAGCATTGCTGTCCATCACTGAAGGAAGTCAGAACAGGGACTCAAGCAGGTCAGGAACCTGGAGGCAGGAACTGCTGCAGAGGTCATGGAGGGGAGATGTTTACCAACATGTTCTCCATGACTTGCTCAGCTTCCTTTCTTAGAGGACACAGGACCACTAGACCAGTGGTTCTGTAAGACCATCCCAGGCTTCGCTTACCAGGGTGAGGGTGTCCCACATCAATCTCCCAGGACCTTGAGCCTAGGGATGGCACCACCTACAGTGGGCAGGGCCCTCCCACAACAATCACTAATTAAGAAAAATGTTCTACAAGCTTACCTATAGCCCAATTGAATGGAAACATTTTCTCAGTTGAGGTTTTTATCTCTTAAATGTTTCTAGCCTGGGTCAAGTTGGCATAAAACTAGCCAGCAAGGGTCAAAGAAAGCACACATGCTTGGCTATAGCAACTGCCTGGTAGAAATGCAGTTGAGGCATAGGATGGGGGTCTCAGAGAAAGAGTCAGAATGACCGGAGCATCTGTATAAGTATGCTTAGTCTTTTGGCCAATTTCTGAAAAAGAAATAGAAGGAAGAAAAAGGAAAAGTTAGGCAAACTAGGGTAGACCCAAACAAGGGAGAGGCATTTCTAGACAGAATAAGTATATGAGCTCATTAACAGGATAACATTTCTCCCATCTCCTCAGTGTGTTCTTCCATGAGTTGTATTTCCTGTGAGGTGGTTTCCTGGACAGTGACTGACAGGCCCAACTAAGTCAACTCAGCAAAGCCCTGATATCTCCACCCAAAGCTGACCACAAGGGAATGATCCTTCCTCAATGGCCTCAAAGCCTCGCGATCCCTTTCCCAGAACTAAAATTAAATAAAATTAAATAACCTAGCATGGACTAGGGCAAGCAACAAACAGAGATTCTGATTGGCTTAGGCTAAAAAGGTGCTTATGGTCAGAGATAAAACTGACAAATAGGCAGGAATCAGGGTGGCTCCGGGGTCCAGATGGCAGAAGTCAGAGGAGAACTTCTTCAGGAGGCCACTACTAGACTATTTCGGCTTTGGTCCTCTTCAGTCTTTGCCATTCTGCTCAAGACCCAAATTTTGGGACAAGTTTTTTGAGGGGAAAGACCCTTAGTTTACTCGTCTACTTCCTGATTCGAATATGGCTTCAACACTGGGAACCCAGCTATAAACTACAAGTTCCAGTCTCCCTTGCTGCCAAGAGTAGCCATAAAAGGATGTTCTTGCCAACCAGATAGGAGTCCAAGCGATACACAGCCATTTGCCAGCCTACAAAGTAAGCTCTTGTCCATGTCCCCTTCCTCTGGCTGCATAGAAACAGCAGTGCTGGGGCCATTGTAGAAGCCACATGTTGAGGACGGCAGTGCAGACTGCCTGCCCAGATCCCTGGGTGGCTATATGAAACAGAGTCTATCTGTTGGTTCTGGTTCCATTATATTAAAGACAACCTTCTGTCTTGCTCAGACAGCACTGTGGGATGTCTTTGCTATGGCTACTGTGCATTCCCTTTGCTCAGAGAAATCTGTGGGCAACTTTCATCAGGAGAATTGGATGCTTGCAAGGAAAGCAAGGGATGTTCGCTACGGTCACTACTACTCGCAATGGGATCCTTCTGTGCCATGTACATCCAGTGTAAGTGCCTTGTTTTGAAATCCCTCAGCAGTAAACACCTCTTTCATGGCCGCTCAGGCCCATAACTTGCCCTGAGTGTGGCAAGCGTGGACCTGCTCTCCTCCCCTTGCTGAAGCACTAAGCACAGATCCTCACTTAAGGGACAGCTAGGATCATTCACGACCCATTAAAGACGAAGCAAGTTTGGTGTCTGTTGTCTTGTCTCTGTAACTGTCATCACTTGGTGACATAATCTGTAACGTTCATTGGCACTTGCCCAGCCTCAGCAAGCACCATTCTGTGCTAACTTCTCCTAGGAAGAAGCCGGGGCCAGGGAAACAAACAGCTCATTAGTCCAGGAGAGAACCGTCAGCAGAGGCACGCATCTCTAATTTGTATTTTCAATTAATCAGAAAATGCTTATTGATCACCTTCTAGATGCCTATCACTGCTTTCATTCTGAGTAGAACAATGTATTATTTTCAACATGGGCATCACTTAATAAAAAAAAAAGTTCTTGAGTTTGTTTTCTAGCTAAAGCACACGTGCACATACCCATTTGCTTGCTTTAACCCTTTGTTAATGGCAACTTAGTAATTCCCCTCTGGAAAGCAAAAGAGGAATGAGATGCATTTGCGATAATTTCTTTCTAGAGTCAACTTTTTCTGGAATGTGCTTACTTTAACTTTGATGATGCTATGAATGTCCTTTTCTCTTCCTCCAGTGCCCCACACTTCACTCCTGGGACAATCTCTGCACACATTCCAGCATCACACCCAGTGCAAGTGTCCCTCATTAGCTGTGTCAGCTGGTCGCTCAAATCTAGAAGCTGTACTTGCTGAACTCTGGCCGCTTCTCTTTCTCAAGGTGCAGATCTTTAGATCTGAGCCCTTGTTCTTGACCCGCAAATCTGGTCTCATCAGCCAGTTCTGACCACCAAGGTTAGTATGAAAAACCTTCTGACTGCATACCAAAATCAAATGCTCATGTATACATTAGTATTTTGGCAGAAGGGCACAATTATGTAGAGTTAGTCCCATGGTATGAAGAAACTATTAAATGAGTTTTATTTATATAGAAATGAACACAGACCCATCTAGACAGTAGGTTTAGGCAAAAAGAAATTATGAGAACATTTTATATATGGTAGGTGAGAATGAAAATTTCTTATTGGGGAGGGATAGAATCTAGGCCCAGAAGATGATCAGGATAAAAGTCTAGAACAGAACTTTCTATGATGATGGAACCCTGACTTAGTTATGATTTCTATTGCTGTGATAAAGCACTGTGACCAAAAGCAACTTGGGTAAACAAGGGTTTGCATTTCCATCAGTCTTTCGCCAAGGGAAGTCAGGACTCAAGTCAGACTGATGTAGAGGCCATGAGAGAGTGCTGCTTACTGGTTTGCTCTTCATGTCTTAGACTGCTTTCTCATAAATGGCAGGACCACCAGTTTAGGGATGGCACTATCTACAATGGGCTGGGCCCTCCTGGGCCCTCCCACATCCCTTGCTAATTAAGAAATGCCCTCCAAGCGTGACTACAGCCCAATCTTATGGAGGAATTTGCTTAACTGAGAGCCCCTCTTCCTAAATGATTTTAGCTTATGTCAATCAGACATGAAACTAGCCTGGACAAACCTTTTCCCTAGCTCCACTGTCCAAGCCAGTGACCTCTACTCACAGTGGCCACTGAGTGTCTTTAAGTTCAAGCATCTTTCCTGGTGTAGTTACTACTGTCTTTGACTCCATAGGTCTACAGGAAGAACCCGTAGACAACTTCAAATTGAAGCCTTAAGATAGGTAAAAAACAAGCAGTAAGGAAGCATCCTGTGCCAAGGTGTCACGCATAGTATGGTGGGCATGAGAAGGTAACAAAAGGAAAAGGTTCATGGGCAGATGCAAGGGTGATGTGGGATTCCCCTCTGTATGCTCTGAATACCATTGGTGAATAAAGAGGCAGTGTTGAACCTGTGATAGGGTAGAGCAGAGCTAGGCAGGGAAAACTAAACTGAATACTGGGAAAAAGAAAGTGGAGTTGAGAGAAGCCATGTAGCCTCACTGGAGACTTTACCTGGTAAGCCACAGCCTTGTGGCGATACACAGAATAATAGAAATGGGTTAAATTAAGATGTAAGAGCTAGCCATGAAGAAGTTAGAGCTAATAGGCCAAGCAGTAATTTTATTAATACAGTTTCTGTGTGATTATTTTGGGTCTGAGCTGCCGGGCGGCCGGGAAACAAACAAGTAACCTCGTACAACACAAGAGGAGTAGAGAGATGGGCCAGACATGCGCCCTCTCATCTGACAGCTGGACCTTGTCTCTTTTCACGGAATCCTGATGATTTTGTGGTACCTGTGAGCCAGCACTGCCCTCGGTTGGTTGGCAACCATGTGGGAGAAAGGGAGCCAATATTCCACGTAGTCTCCTGTGGACAAACATCAGGGACTGCATGGAGACTGTGAAAGGGAGGCTTAATCTGATGTTTATCCACAGCCCTGGCCCCTTTGATCTCAGCTAGCCCAGTGCTTACAAGATAGCAACATACATTTGCTAAGGAATGCTGGCTCCATTGGTCTCTCTATTCCTTTCTCTTCCTTATTTCCCAAGCAATCACCAACAACAAGACTCTCTGGGTCACTTTCCTTCCCTGTCAGTCCTCAGCAAGCCCAGTTCCCATGTGAACCCCGCACTCCAACTTCCACTGGTTCAGAAGAAATAGTGCATCACAGAGGTTGCCCATGTACATGGAATGGGACTCAGAGAGACAGGTTTACCTACAAGTAAAGTAGCAATGTCTCCAAATTTTCTAAATTTTTTGTAACATAAGGGTTGGCCCAGACTGGGGGCAATAGCAGCAAATGGGTGAATCTAGAACTAGAGAATTAAGCAAGTTGTTGTGTGTATTAGAGCGGCCATAATACAGTTCTTTGCTTTAGGAGTGAGATGAGGGCATGAAGGAGACAGAATTTTTATTTTCTTTTTGTACCATTTGCACAGTGTGAATCTGCACCTTCAAGGACCGTGGGGAGGAGCCCAACCACATTTGGGCTGTCTAGCTAATGTTGGTGTTTAAGGAGGCAATAGACCATGAGACAGTCAGCGGCCGAAGGCTCTTTAAGGAAAAAAAAATGCATAGATGAAGGTCTAAAATGGCATTTTGTGGGAGGTGCTGGTCTAGGAAGGGAATGAAGTATTCCAATGTCTTAAATGGTGGTTTCTAAAGTGTGAGGAGAGACTGGGAAACAGGAATCATAGCCTGGTCCATCCTGAGTCTCGTTTACGATCATTCTGTGGACAAAGTTCCCCAAAGCTTTTTCAGAAGCATATCAGAAGAGGTACAAGAGAAGGACATGAGGTCTTGACTGTAAGGTCCCCTCAGCTTTATCCCCAGGGGTTGAACAGAGCCAATTGAAACAGAATGGCAGAGTTATAGCGTCCCAGGGAAGGATGCCGAGTGTGTGATCTACGGTTAACTTACCAAAGCTAGATAGGCAACGAGGCTGGGCTGGAAGTGATTTTTTGAATGCAGGACCTAAAGCCACATACTGCAGACTGACAGCAGAGCTTTTAGAGATAGGATAGAGAAAGGGAAACCTACCAAAGACCCATGGGCAGCAGCTGCCTTCCTGTCAACTACCAAACCTAGTCTGGGGACCAAAACATTAACACCCTGAGCAGCAGAAGCTGCAAGCCACCCTAGCAGAGGGTTGGAAGTGGGGGTCTTTTCCTGTAGACTCTGCCAAGCTTTGTTGTCATTTCAGAGGGTCTCTCTTAAGTGTTGCTCCTCTCCCTCCCCCTCCCCTTCTTCTCCTCCCCTACCCCCTTTTCTCCTTTCTATCACACCCTGCATACTTATAGTGAAGAGAAGGGCAGAATCACTTACCTACAGAATGAACTTGGAGCTGTAGCGGTGGCCTGATAAATTAGGAGCTGAATCACTCCAAACATCCACTGATAAGGTATCAAAGGCCCGAAAGCAGCCGAGTGCTGTGGGAACCTCTCAGATGCTCCCCAAGTAGCTAGATAATCAAGACAGACTAAGTGGAAAGCCACAGGCTTTGCTCCTCCTCCCACAGTGGGGAAAGTATCTGATTCTGTCGCTGTGCTGGAACCCAAGTACTACATAGCTTCAGTGGCTCCTGGAGCTGGGTGCTGACAAACACAAGGTTCCACTCTTCTGGTCTGCCTTTCTTGTCTTTTCAAGAACATTATATTGGCTTAATTATCTTAATTGTGGGTGGAGAAGGTAGCTGGTGGTTGCTGCTCTCCCAGCTACCACCTATAGAGTCATCAGGCTAAAGGAACTGCAGTCAACCTTGGGTGTTTAAACACTTGCTGCCTCAGAGAGGCTCTCACATTTGGGGTTGGGCAGGGAGCTCTCACCCTTCTAGGGAGGGATGGTTAACATAGTTGATGTCCATTCATTCTTTCTGTCTTTCATGGAAAGCCCACCCCATGGCTTTCTAGGAGTCAAAAGAGCTCTGGAGTGCACACGATTTTCTGCTGGAGGAAAAGAATGGCTTTTTGCATAATTCCGAGAACAAGCAACATGGCTCCCCACCACGTTACGGAAAATTCCGAGATATACAGTGCGTAAAATGAATAGTGGCCCCAGCAAGCAAGCGTTGATAAGGAGGTATGTGGTATTTTGCAGCAGTCTCCTGCCTGGAAGCCACATAAAAGCCCAGTTTGCACTGTGTGGCAGCATTTTTCCTGTCTACAAATGCTAGTCATGTGAAAGTGGTGTGCTCTAGGGGAGCACCGTGTCTGCCAATAACAGAAATCGTGCGAGATTTCTGAGGAATTGGTAAACGACAGGGGATGGAACAGAGGTGGCTTTGGGAGTTCTTGTTTTGGCTTGAGATTATGGACAGAGCTCTTGCTGCTCTTAATAGCTCAACCCCAGGCAGGGATGAAAGGACATTGGTAATCAGGTAGGTAAAGGGCAGGCAGGCTGTTAAATGGTTTACTTTTGTGTTTCTGTGGCCAAAATATTTGAGAGCAACTTAAAGAAAAGAAAATTTTATTTATCTTGCCATATCAAAGGTGCAAGTTCATCATGTCCAAGAAGGCATGGTAAAACACACCAGTTCACACCGTGTCCAGAAAGTGGAGAAGAGCACAGAAGAAGAAACCTAGGCAAGGGAGTTCCCAATGACTTGCCTTCAGGAGAAGTAGGTCACCGGGTCACTTATCTTCTGCCTTTCTTAGCTCCAAGCAATGCTGTCATATCGTGACTCTATCAAAGGTTTCACCTGGGCATGAGGTCAGAACCATGGGGATCTGACTGTGTCTGTAAATGCCTCACAGATATCCCAGGCCTGTGTTTCACTAATCCCCTGGATGTCTCTTAATTCAATCAGGTGGACTCTCAAAATTGACCATTACAGATGACATAGAACTCAAGAGTCTGCAGAAGCCAAGTTTGCCACAAGAGGAGAAGTAAAAGGCACAGAATTGGACCCAACCATGTATCAGAACTACCCCAGTTCTTTACCCATCTATGGCCGAATGGATAACCATCACGGCCACCATGTCCCCAGCTCCTTTACTCAACAGAACTTAGGAAGGTTAGAGCATAAACTCATAAATGAGAGGCTTCTGCCTATGGATCCTGGCATCTTCTAGTTTACTACCCTCTGACCTGGCTATCAGGTTTGTGGTCATCCAGGTCATGACATCTGGATATCACAACACATGGGAACCTCGAGTCTAGAGAACAAACACTCAGGAGGTTGGCATGATGGGCACCATTGTATCTGTTTTGCAGATGAAGAAACTGGGCTGTATCAGGGGTCCATGCTTGAGGCTTGTGTGGGGACAAACCTTCCACGCCTTGAATCACACCATGCCACTTCAATTAACTGAAAAGGTTTAACTAGAGAAAAGATATGCAGACTTATCCTGTGCATGGAGGCATCTCATGACCCAGCAGGACTCAGCAGCATCTACATCCGTTTCGTAGGAAGTGTGAAGTGCGGTCAGATCTCCAGGGGATATGGTATGTGACTTAGAGGAAGTTTCACGTAGAGAAGCACAGAGTCGACAATGGTTGCAAAGGATTCACCTTAGAGTACTAATGGAAATGAAAGAGAAGATGAGGGTGGGTGAGAAAGTATGTCCTGGGTGCTGGAGTGACGGTCCAGACCGTAACACATAAGGAGATAGCAGAGTCTCTTCCAACAGTCCCAACTCTTCCTTCAATTTAAAATACCCAACTCTGGGCATGGCAGCCCATGCCTGTAATCCCAGCATCAAGGAAGTTGAGGCCGGAGGATGACAAGTTTGAGGTCAGTCTGTGCTACATGGTAAGATGATTTGGAAAACAAAGCATGCCAAGGTAGCACCTCTGCGGGTGGTAGTCCCAGGGCTCACTTACCGCACAGCAGCCAGATTCGCAGGATTTGCCATCAGCATTTGGGCATCTCTCTCTGCCCTTTCTCGCCAGCTCCACTTCTTTTGACCACTGCACTTTTGACCACCGATTCTCACTTTGGGCCTCTACCTTGCTTTGCCTTCCAGCGAGTCCATCTGGCTCCTACCTGCCTGCATCTCTGGGCTTCCATCGCCCATTCTCACTCTCTTTCTGGTTCACAGCACGGGTTTCAGAAGAGCTTGCTGCTTTGCTGGGTTTCCTATCTGCCTGGTTTCTGACCCCACCCTCAACCCGCTCCCAAAGGAACGCTCTCAGATTCTGGCTTTGCCTCTGTGCTAGATGGTCATGCTTGTTAGATCACTGCCCATAAAGCTGAGTTTTGTTTGATGAGCGCTGGGCCAGGCAGCAGGTCCTTAGCCAATAATCACTCCACTGAGATGACGAGCCAGATGGGCAAGTAAACCTGTAAGCCACGAAGAGAGGCCGAAGATGCTCCAGGTGCAGGCTCTGGGGGAAGATGGGAATCCACACAAAGCTCAACAGTGCAGAAGCCAAGTCAGACGATGTCTGATAAGTCTGATAGGGTGGGGCAGCTCTCAAAGAGACTGCTCCAACGAGGACCGCCTCCATGAGACGCACCGTGAAAGCAATGTCAAGCATGTGCTGCGAGTGTTACCTTGCAGGGGGCGTGGGGAGGCTGGGTTCAAATTGACAGGGATGCAGAACTTGGAAAGTAGTTTACAGTTGGTTATGCCCACAGTCCCTTGGGAAGAGCCTAACATACCATTCAAGACCAAGCAGCAGGATGTTGAAGCTGTCCCAAACATAAAGAGGAACCAGCTGTGGGCAAGTGTCTTTAACTGTAGTTGCCAGGAAAGTAATCTTGGATAGGCAGGGTTAGGAGGGCCGAATTAGAGTAGTTTCAGCAGACCCTGGGGCTTGTACTTGGTTCTGGGGGAATTGGTGTGAGTGTGTGGGACCTCTGGGGTACAAGAGCAAGTTGAGGGAGTGGTTTTGTGTAGGCTAAATTTTCTGCTCAAAAAGGAGAATTGACCAGCAGTTCATCTGTGCATCAAAACTGGGTCAAGAGAGCACGTATAATAATAACATGTATAAATTTTATATTACAGCTAGATTGGAAGAGGCTCTGAAAGAAAGTTGTTTTCTGTCTTCAGATTCCAAATAACATATAAAAATTGAGATTTTCAATGACACAGTGAAAACTGATTTTGAAAAGTGATGATCTAGAATCACGAGTGAAACTCTTAGTAGGTAGACATACAGTTTTCCAAAACTTCGGCTATCCTGATAGGAAGTAGACATTTATAGATGCTTATGTATAGAGCCAGACTATTACATAGTTTATAGTAAAGATTAAAATAGGATTACCTCCTATGGTATAAATGCCTTTTCGAAAGTTTAATAACATATTATGGGCCTTGTTCCATATCAGCACAAAGCTGTGATAATATTACTCTTTTTAAATGATGATATAGTATTATAGAGTGTACCACAATCAGAATGAATTAGCAATCATTCTACCATTAATAAATATTTGTGTTGCCCTTAGACTTTCACTATTATATTGAGTCAGTAAACATTGGACCTGTTTGTGTGACTTTTCTGGGGCGTAAATTCTTAGAAGTAAATTTTCTGGATCAAAAATCATATGTGTTTTTAATTTAATTAGCAACTATTCAATTTCTCTCTCAAAAGATTCCATCGGTTTATAATTCCACAGTGGTTTATGACTAGACATTAGGCATTGTTGATCTTCATTTTCTCAATATAACTGGTGGAAAATGAGGCTTTGCTTTCCTTTGGCTGGGGATGGATGTAGTCCTTAAATGTGTTGGAGGAAGGCTGCTTGTTGGTTCTTGGCTGCTCAGCAGCTCAGCCCCAAAATAATCACACAGAAACTATATTAATTAAATAACTTCTTGGCCCATTAGCTCTAGCTTCTTATTGGCTAACACTTATGTCTTAATTTAACTCATCTCTAGTAATCTGTGTATCGCCACGAGGCTGTGGTTTACTGGGTAAAGTTCCTAGTATCTGTCTCCCGTTGGGTTACATGGCTTCTTCTTACTCTGCCTCCTTTCTCCCAGCATTCAGTTTAGGTTTCCCCACCTACCTAAGTACTGCTCTATCAACAAGCCAAAGCAGTTTCTTTATTCACCAGTGGTATTCACAACACACAGAGGGGAATCCTACATCATAAATGTCTGCATTTGAATATCTTCATCTATAAATTAATCCTTTGGGTCTTTCCTTAATTTTTAATCTCTTCCCTTTATACATGTAGAATTTTAACTGCTTGCTATATAGATTATAAATATCCTTATTAGTTTACCATTTGCTTTTAATTTTGCTTGTAGTTTCTCTTTTGTGTAAAAGTTTCTGTGTTTTGTATGTTAAGATCTACTGATGTTTTCTTTCATGGTCTTTGGCTTCCCTGGCTTGCTTTGGAAGATCTTCATATTGGAGGTGCACTGTTGAAGGGAGCAGGCTGGAATAGCCAATACATACATTGTATGTACTCTACCCATGAATCCCTGATGAGTCTTCTTGGGAGTCTTCTGATGGCTGGGGGTGGGATAGAGACACTGCAAGCTCAAGCCGTTGGTTATTGATCTTAACTTCGCGTGCTGAGAGTCTAATCAAAGCTGTAGACCTCACATGTCAATGCAATCTCCATCTCAAGCCACCTGAAATTCTGTCGCAGCCTCTGGTTGATCCTTCCTCCAACTAACCCCTCTTTTTACTGCATTGCTGACCACCTAACTCAGTTCAATCAAACTTATGACAGTAGATACATCTATTAATCTGACTGCTCTGCCCACAGAATTTCACCCAGGAAACCGAGTACTCCATGGCTGATGTCCAGGTACCTGAGACTCTTTCTGTCACCCTACTGCCCTCTCTGGAAGTCTGTGACTCCTCATGGCCTTAAATGCAAAGGCAGGCAGGTCTCACTGCATCTCAGATCCAGTGTCCCTGTGCCTTCCTGGGGGACAGCTGCTCCTCTGTACTCTTCCCCTCCCTCAAGCCATCTGCCTTCTCTGCAGGGAGGTAGTAGCTGCGCTTCAGCACACTGGCCCCTGGGCTGGAATGGGGTGAGACTGAGGGGAGAGATTCTGAGGACCACCAGGCAGAAGTTGGATCTGCCCATTCCCAGAAGTGACCACAAGGAAAAGGGTAGGACTTAGCAGTAGGATTTCACCAGCACTCTGGAAGGCAGAGGTGAGGAATTTGGAAATTGGAGGCCACTTCTGGGGAAACCAATATATCATCAAGAGAAAGATTGGAGGATCTCTCCAGAGTGTTTTTGCAGGGCCAGGGACTTCAAAACAGATGCAAACATCCTCTGCAGATCTCTCTCTCTCTCTCTCTCTCTCTCTCTCTCTCTCTCTCTCTCTCTCTCCCTCCCTCCCCCCTTCTCTCTCTCCCTCCCTCTCTCTCTGTCTCCCTCCCCCCTCAGATCAGAAACTGTTTCCAGATAAATCTAATCAATGATCCAAGGAGCACCGGGGGCTGCTCTCAGCTTCAGAAATCCCAGCCTTAAATGATTCAGGTTGCTTTCTGTGAGGCTTTGACTACAAAAGGGTCAGTCGAGGGCATAAAGACTAACACATTCAGCGCTTGAATTGGGTAATATCATCTAAACACCCCCAAGGGGAATTCAAATACCATCTGACTCTGGTCTCCGCTGTCTCCTGTACCTCCCTATTTCTCCCTATCTTATACACAGATACCAAACATTGGTTTGACTGTTCTGCCTCCAAACATAACTAATCTTTATCATAATCCTTCTGGAGAAATAACGAACCAAGAGTAAACTCTTAAAGGAATATGGAGACGAAAGCACTCAACCCCCCACAAAATGTAGGTCAGTCCAATTTTAGCAGCAGGCTTCATTTCTCCCAATCAGATGCTATTCGTTTAATCTCCTAATTCTCCTAAAAATACTTCCAGCAAGGAGGAGAAAAAGTCCTCTCACAGAGGATATCCGGTGGAGGGGAGATGGACTGCTTGAACTGCAGGCATGAGCAATGGCTTGTGGAGAGAGCTGTTTTCAAATGGACCCCTCAACAGGCTTCCCAACCTCCCTCCTGCATACCATGCTTTTTCTCTCAGAAAAATGCCTGCCCTCAGGGAACGTTCAGCAGCTTAAGATGGTCTGTTGAGAGAAACACGTGAGCAAAACACAGCACTACCAACTGGAGACCAAATGTTCAAATGCCCAAGAAAGAAGATGGGGACGTTTCATTTCAACCACAAGAGGTAACAACCTGGCATGCAGCAAGCCACACATGAGTAAACCTTGCTGTGGAGATGGCCTGAATCAGTGCCTCTTCCCTGGGCACTGAACCTCGATAGCAAGACTGTACTGATCTGTTTTGACATTACTATAATGACCAACCAGAAGCTTGATGATTTTATAGAGCAAAGAGGTTTGTTCTGTCTCATAGTACTGAGACCAGAGGCTGAGGGCTTTCATCTGGAGACAAACTTATTGCTGACTGAGTCCCAAGGCAGTATGCTGTATTACACAGAGCAAGACAGGGAAGGCAGGCATGCACTAATCACTCGAGCGTTTCTGCCTTTTCATATAAAGTCACCAGGAATCAATCAAGGGGTCTCTATGAGGACCTTAACTAACCTGTCTCTTAAAGTCTCCAAATCTAAACATCACAGGGGATTGTCTCTACCCTATAACACCTCACAGAGGACATGAGACTTCAGAGCATGAACTCTCAGAGGACACACTCAAAGCGTACGAAACCATAGTAGAAGTGGATGCCTTGATCTAGGTGTTTACTTAAAATTTTGGTTTTGTCCTGTTATTGTTTTTTTTTTCTCCTTTTAACCCAAACACAAGTAAGATAATATCTGAGACCACATTCTAGAACAAGAGCATCAGAGAAAACACATGTATACACACATTATATACGTGTATGTATGTTTGTATGTATGTGTATACATATATATATTTCTAGTGTTTACTCAAACTTAGCTCTAGGCATATCAAATCTAGGAAGTTTAATATCAACTTGAAATATCTCCTCCTTGGAAAACAAATGTCAACATGGTGGCGCTTATTCTGGTCTGCTCTTGAGGCTCCTCCCTTGAGACTTTCGCTGGGCATTTTCCTGTGGCATTGTCATCTCACAGAGATCCAAGCGTACCTCTTGTTTCACTGGCAGAAAACGGTAAGCTAACTTACGTTCTCTATCAACCTCTTTCTTCCTGGCTTCCCGTCTATGCTCTTTCCCTTCTCTGCTGCAGGTAGCTTCTTCCACGCTGTGAAGAAAGAAGGGTTTCTGTGAGTGGGACAGCTCCTCCTTCCTGGGGGGATAAAATGAGAATTAACTCCCTCACCATCCTTTCTTTCTGGGGGTATAAAATGAGAATTAACTCCCTCACCATCCTTTCTTTCTGGGGGTAAAAAATAAGTAACAAAATGAAGCCTTTTCCTCTACCTCCCTCAAACACAGGGAACTATATGAAATTATAGTAACCTAAGAAAGATTCCTCCCTAATGTTTTATACCATACCGTAGAGCCGGTGGGCAAACCTGACTGAAATAAGCAGTGTTTTAATAATACTACAGATTCCCCAGCATGTTAGCTTACTTCATGTTGCCGTGAAAGAGATTCCTGGGAAAATGCACATCGAGGGAAAACTACTTCCCACAGCTCATGGATTCAGGGCTTTCCATCAGTGGCTACTTGGCTACATTACTTTGCACTTGCAGGACTCAGTATATCATGGCAGGAGTGCGTCCAATGCCTGTTAGCCCCTTGGTAGCTGGGAAGCAGGTAGGAAGACAGAAGGGATTGCAGTCCCAATATCCCCTACAATGGCGTGTCCCCTGTGAGGCATAGTGTAGTGATGATTCGTCATGTGCTGTTTTTATTGGATGAAAGGAGGCTCTTGGCTCCAGGAGGGCCCCACCTTGTCTCAGACTTGAGTCTGTTTATGTCTTGTGTTCTTCAAGACTCCCCGTTGGGGGCAGGTTGACCGCTGGCCTGGTAACAGAGAGGAAGGAGAACAGGAAACAACTGAGGGTATTAAACAAACAAACAAACAAAAAAAAAAAAAAAACCACCGAGGTCTTGAAAATAGCTAATAGAGGTCACTATCCTTCATGACCTAACTTCCTCCCACTGGGTCCTACTTCCTGGAAGTTCCACTATGTCCCAGAAAGTCCCACCGACTAAGAACCGTGCTTGTAGCACAAGGGCCTCTGAGCAATGAGCGTTGAGGGCTAAGACATGGTCCTTAAGCTCAACCAACCTCTTTCATGATTTGCTGTGTGTAGCCAATCAGACACAGCTGTGCAGACTGCCACAGTTTACCATAACAAAGAGGAAAGTTCCAGGTGTGTTGTACATACAGGCCCTTCACAAGGGCCTCTCAGGTCACCCAAGCCTGCTGCTCAAGATAATCTCGTGTGTTATGTCAACAATATGCCTGGTGTCTCCCAGGGTATTCTCATTTAACTGACCTTGCTGGGGACCAGGCTTTGGTATCGTTAAAAGTTCTCAGTTGACTCTAACTTGAACATTGAGACAAGAAACAGTGAACTAATCAGTTGGGGAAAATCTTTTGGGCATATGTTGGCATGTGACGCCATTTCCCCAATGTCCCGAAGGACACTATTGAGGTTCCATGCTAGTGCAGTGTGCTTCGAGCCAGTTAGAAGGTTCTACCCCCACGAGTTGCCCAAGCAGCTGGTGCTTCAGGACAGGTTGGCTGGGCCACACAGGGCTTGGAAGTTGCTCAAGTTTCTAGCCCTGATGGCCCTGCCTTTGGACAAGCGCGGGCTGAGCAGAGAACAAAGACATGTCATTGCTAACTGCATGGGTTCATTTACTTGCCAGGACCCTTGTTAGGGGCCCCTCAAAGGATACAAACTCCAAACATTAGCTTCCATTTTCCCTCCTGCCAAGGGCCAGATCCAAATGCATGTTTGGTAGCTGCATCTTCCTGTTAACGCACGGAGGTTAAAATCCTCTCCACCTACATTATACAGTGATTTTATTTCCATGCTTTCTACCAGAGGATACACATAAGCTGACATTGACTGTCAGATCCACTTTGTGTGGGTAGCCTAGCGATGTTAAGCACATCCATGTCCTTGCGGAACTAACTCCAGTACACCCATGCAGCTATCTCTGGCGCTCTTCACCTTGCAAAACTCAAGCCCGATACCAATGCCTGCCTTTTTAGCTTTCTGTACCTGTGACAAAGTAACTGAGATAATCGATTTCTAAGGGAGAAAGGTTTCCTTTGGCTCTCAAGTGTAGCCGTGGCCCTTGGCCTTGTTGCTTTGGATCTGTTGTGAGGCAACACACTGTAGGAAGTCTGCATCAAAGGACACGGCTCACCCCACGGAAGCTGGAAAGAGAAAGTGGGCACACAGACAGAGACATAGAAAAGATAGGGTCCTATTATCTCCCATCTTCAAGGGTATACACCCAGAGACTTTTCACATCTTCTCATCAGGCCCCACTTCTTAAAGGTTTCACCACCTTTTGTGAATACCACACTGGGACCACGCCATTAACACATGGCCTTTGGTGGACATTTATAAAGCCATTGCACTACCAAACAATAGTCCCTGACAACCTGCACCCTCTTTCATTCTATTTGACTATTCTAGGTACCTCATGTAAACAAATCCAGAGCGCGGTTATTTTTCTTAGACCAAACATCAAGTTTTATCATTCTTCCTGTCACATTCTCTCTTGCTAGTTTTTGCTCAGGCTTGCTGCCTTCCTAGAGCTCTTGAATTCGTGGTAGCGACCACGCCCTGTCTGGTGAGCTCGTGAGCATCATGCTCAGACCTTGGACTGAGAGGAGCTCTGCCTTCTGACTCACTGCTAAAGATGCTACCCGTGGTTTGGATGGAGACAGGGAGAGTCCACTGTGCTCTCTGTGGACAGCACAGACGGGGTTATAAACCAATGGGTTATAAACCAAATCAAGAGCTGTGCAGGGAAACTTCGGACAAATCTCCCCCAAAATTTGCTAACTCGGCTGGGAGGAGGCAGCCCTTCCTTCACCCTGATAATGTGGATGTAGAGGCTCAGTCTGAAGCAGCCAACTTGATAATGAGGTGACCTTGAGCCGAAGGGAGGCGTTTAGATTCTGCTGACCTGGAACTGCTCTTCCTGCGTCTTGGAAACCAGGACTTCGGAAAGTGGCTTGAAAGGTCATTAGGAACGAACAAAGACTGTTTTGCCAGCGTGTGTTTCAGAAGCACCCCTGATAGGAGGAGCTCCGAAAGCCTTTCTTTGCAGACTTCAGCCATCTCTAACAGTTTCCTTTGAAATCGCTAATTATACTCTAAAAGGAAGGCATCACTGGAGCCAGAGCCAGCAGCCAATCACCCACGAGAGAAATCGCTCTCTGTGTGGGCTGTCTTCTCTCTCAGTTCCCATAATTTCAAAATGCAATTTCTAGAACCGTCCTAAATACTTGTAAACAGAGATCGGTTTAATTGCGAAAGGGGAACCATTTGAGGAGGGCTAAAAATGACAGTTGTTTCTCTTTGTCTTCTTGGTCACTGAGCTGTCCTCATTGGGTCCCTTTTCAAGCACCTTGCACCAAATGCAGGGCCATCTGCAAGTCCAGCTAGAAGCGCTGACTTCAGATGCTGGTGGAGGTTCCTATGGGCCGGAGAAAAGCCTAAGACTTGGAATTCAAAGGCCCAGGTTTGAGATCCAGCTCTAGCTATTGTGAGGCCACTGCCATCAGCATGCTGACTAGCCTTCTGATGGCACAGGGGACTCATCTCAAAACCGGCCACAGAAAGAGCTATGTGGGTGAGGCACATATGTAAACTGTAAAGGACCCTAACGAAAAGTGAGCCGTGCAAAGCTTCCCTGGCATCCTAGCCATGCCTGGAAGACGTCTGTACCAGCCATGACTATGTCAAACTGCAGCATCTTAGGAACTGCGAAGCGGTGGTAGCTGGCCACCTCAATGCTTGCCCTTCGTAGGTCTGATCTAGATGGAGCTTGGCTGGTGTCTGCTGGCTTGGCTCATGCACCTGTACTTCAGCTGGGCCAGGTAGCTGGGAAAGCTGTGCCCCATGGATTCCTGCTGCTCTTCTTAGGACTGAGGGCTAGCTGGAGCCTGTCCTTTTTTCACGATGATGGCAGAAAGGCCCAAGGAAGCAAAACAACCTACCTGTGCTGTACTAATAACTTACTCATCCAAGGAGAAGTATGTGTGGCCACATCGTATCCAGAGGTGGGAACTCCATTCAGCAGGGAGACAGCGCAAAGTTCCATGGTAGAGAGCATGGGTAGAGGAGGGTGAGGAATTGGGTTACTAATGCCGTCTGCCATGAGACACAAGCACAGCTACACATTGTTTTTGCTGAGTAAGCAAGGGAATGGACGGAGACGAATTCAGGACACTTGAGGCTCTTAAGACAAGTCCTCATCTTGGCCATCAATGTTGTCTTTGCTGCCTACAACCTTTTGTTAATAGAAGGCAGGAGTGAAGAAATAGCTGCCGTAAAATTGTGCAAAGAAATTCATGTTCAGCCTCGGTTTCCCCTTGGGTCCCGTCTGGCCTCTGGCCTTTGTTCATCTCCCACTGTCTCTCCGTGAACTTACTGCTTCCTGATGGCTGCCAGGATTGCAATTGACTGTGAAGGTGGTACCCAGACCCGCTGAGCCCATTTGTAGTAGCAAAAGACTGAGGTGGGAAGGTATGTTTCTGTCTCCTTTCTCTACAGATAAAGAAGGGCCTCTCAAAGTATAACGACTCAAAGAATTAAAAGCAGGGAGGAATCAGAAAGTGAATGACAGGGTTGTTTCCTTTATATTTTACTCTCCCAGGCTGTTGATTCTCCATGATACATGTAAACTATCTCTCTTAAATATGTGTTTTCAGACAGAGAATATATTTTGAGATGTACTTCTTTTTTAAAATTTTTAGTACTAGTTAGGAATTGAACCCAGGGTCTTGCTGGTTCTACATCAGTGTGTCTAGCCACCAAGCTACATCCCCAACCCTGAATACTTGAATCTTTAAAACAACAACTACAAAAAAAAAAAAACACAAAACACTTTTTTTTTTTTTTAAAGTTGCATTCATGTAGCTGTGGTCTCTAGCAGACAGAACGGTGCAAGTAAGAGTCCAGGCTCCACCGTAGCAGAGAGGGCAGGATCCTACCCGGCTCCATTCCAAATCTCACCTGCCAGCCTGGCCTGCCTGCCCTCCTCACCAGGCCTTCATTTAAGAGAAGAGAAAGGAAGCCCCTTTCTTCAAGTCAATCCCTGGGAAGGAGCATGGATGGAATTAACATTCCTGCCTGCTCACCTGGAATAAAATGTCACAGGGTTAGCAAAAAAGCAATGACTTGCAAGGCTGAACGAGCAGACTGTTTCAGCACTTGGGAAAGTCTTGTTGTGCTCTGTCTGATTTGGGGGTTATTTCCCTTGCTTTCCATTTCTTCCTGCTTCCTGAGGGCCTGGGTTCACATAGAGAATGTGATTGGGGGAGCAATCCTCTTTCTCGCATTGGCAACTGGGTTTATTTTAAATGTTGCTATAGAATGGGGAAGAACCCTCAGAAAAAGGCTGAGTTAGGGTGGATCTTTTTTTTTTTTTTTTGGAAATGCTTTTCAGAGCTCTCCTGTGGGTGAGGCTTGGAAGGCTCCGGTTCTCAGAGAGACTTTTCTGCCGCAGAAGAGTGCAGGTGGAAAACAACCTGCCTGGAGCACAATGACTGGACGGAGTCTCTTTCTGATATCACAGCCCATGAGACTCCCTGTACTATTCTCTTAGGAACAGGTTCTCTGCAACGGCGAACACCGTTGAAATCCTTGCCTTGCTTGTTGCTGAGACAAAAAGAAACGCCATGAAAACGGAAGCTCCAAGCCCCTGGCTCCCTCCCACCCTGCAAATATACTGAGACAAGCGACCACAGTCTCAAAGCCCTCCAACTCTGAGACCAGTAAGACGGGTCCTGGAGCGCCAAGTGACCTTGAAATTCACAGGTTGGCAAAGGGCTTTCAGCGACGCTGCTGACGCCTCTGACGGGCGTCGGGCCAGGCCGGGCCGGGATTTCCCTGCTTGCTGCGCTGAAGGGCGAGGATGTGGGCAGTGAGGAAAGTGTTCGCGTCTCCTAGACCAAGGCATTGCCTGCCCTCTCCCCTCGCTACCGTATTCTTGACTTGCTATGCGGGGATGCTTAGTCAATCACAGCCTCTTCTCATTACGGGAAATAGTTCTTTCCCGAGAGCACATCTTTGCTCTGTCTGCAGAGGTGCCGTAACTGGCTAAATGCGCGGCGCTGTCGTTTAATAGTCTATTACACACAGTGCCACACGTTAAAATCCTGACTGTAGTGTTGCAGCGCGACAGAAGGAAGCTGAGGTCCCCAGAAAGCACTGTTCGCTCGCTGAAAGTTGCTGTAAACAGAATACGGGAACTCACAAATAGCAGAAAAATGTAGAAGGGAAATGTCAGGGAAGGGGACCATAAACAGATCTCCCTGTGTCCTTCCTTTCTGCCTCCTATACCAGACCTGCTCCTCTGCCTGAAAGGAGCAAAATGTGCTGGACTGCCTCTGGAAATTCTTAGTGTTTAATGACAAATCCCTTCAGATCCAATCTCATTACTCAGATCTTTATTTGGAAGCACTTCAGTTCCCTCTCTCTCCTTCTCTGGGAGAGACAGAGTTCAGGGAAGCTGCCTTCAGCCAGGGAAACGACTCAGCAGTCACCTCCCTAACGATTGCCAGAGCAGTAGAATTCTTCAAACAGCTGTAAATCCTCCCACCAATATCTCCTTCCTGTGCAAACCACAACAGATCCCCACATCAAAGCTGCCTGTCAGCTGCCCGGACAAAGAATCAATAGTTTTACAGAAGGGAAGCTGCTGAACGCGGGATGTGTGGAACAAACAGCCAGACTGCAAACAACCTAGGTATCATTGCAGGAGAATGAAGGTCCTGAGGCTGCTGCACCTTCCTACGGGCTCTGATCAGCTTGCCTGCAAGTGAGCAGCCAAGATAGCTGCACTGGCATTGTGGGAAAGGAAAAAGGGAGGGAGGTAGAAACAAGGGAATTCCCAGGAGGATGCTCAGAACTGGGGCAACAAAAGGAAGGTGAGATGAGGTGGACAAGCCCAGCAGGAACTCTGCCTTGTTTGGTAGTTTAAGGCCAGGTGGAGCCCTCAACCTTGGCGATCATCCAAGAATGGGTGTATGCTCTCTGAGTTTCCTTCGATCCCACAGTGGATGAGTGTGTGTGTGTGTGTGTGTGTGTGTGTGTGTGTGTGTGTGTGTGTAAAGTTGCCCATCATTCATCATTGTACTAGATGCTGAGATTCCAATATCTTCTGGCAAATGCTGGTTGTTTGTTTAACTAATCTATAATACTGCAATGGTTCTGGTCCTAAAAGCAGAGCTTACTTGAATTTTTGGCGAATACAAAGTTCCCATCCAGAGTCCCAGATTTTCCAAATTTGGTGACTAAGCAGTGTTATTGAACTTGGGGGTTACAACCTGTTTCCCAAGTCGGGTCCCATCATCTGCACTCCATAAGCCAATAAAAAAAATAAGGGCAGTTAAAAACACAGAGCAGAAAAGGGGGATTTATTTAATATGGCCACATCATGAAGAGGTACAGAGACCCAGCAAATCCCTCAAGTATTTGGTCACAGCAATGAGACGGTAACTAGCGTGCTTCATTTTATTACACCATGGGTCTCTTTAGCCGTTAAATACTCAGAGTTATAGAAGGATAAATAAGCCTGCTTTTCTTTCAAGGCACAAGAGATGGAAAAAATCTGGAACGGTCATCATACAGGACAAGACAAGAGAGGAGGTCAGGTGGTTTTGAATTGGCAAAGCCACTGCTGGGTTAGCGTAAGAGAACCTTGTGGGGAGAGGGAGGCACAGGAAGGTTGAATGTAATATCCCACACCCCTAGTAGGGTTTCCTGTATCTCAGGAATGTCCTAGAGAGAGCTCCCCCTGGTCAGCTCTGTCAACTGCCGCTCTCCCAAGTCTACAGGAGGGCAGGATGAGGGCTGTGGGAAGAGAGAAGGCCAGTGAATGGAAGAGATCTTTGCAGGTGAAGAGATAACCAGGTGGATGGAGTTGGAGCTAATCCCCCACACTGTACTTCTACATAGGAGATAACTGGTTATATGGGACAGCGCAGGAAGGGCTCCTGACCAAAGCCTTGCGAGTTGAGCCCTCAAACCCTGGGAGAGCCTTAAGGAGAAACTGTGCGTCCTTATTTCACCAGCAACTGGGAGACTGCTGGGCACGGTGAAACTTCAGGGGGGCCTCTGCCCACAACACTGCTTGGGGCAGATCGAGATGAACAGACTGTGAGAGGGGGAGTGGCAACCTTAAGAACTGCTTGCTGGTTTTCCTCGTCTCAAAATAATCTCGGTGGGAGGGGTGATGAGGGTAAACACAGGGTGTGGAGGATTTTATGGCTGTAGCCGGGATAAATGCTGGTTAGCTATTATGGAGGTATCCTGGAAAGACAGAGCCGAAAACCCTTGGTGGCTACATGGGACACAAGTTTGAACTGTGTTTCTGATAAGAATAATCACATCAGAGGCTCCTTTCAGGCTTGGCTCCTGTTCAGATTTCTGTACAGAATGGGAGGAGAATTTCTGAGTAAAAGCCCTGAGCATGGCTCTTCACCAGCTTGAGAACTCCTTTAATTCGTCCCTAGCCTGGGTTGCTCAGCAGCTGCAATTCCCAGGCGTAAGAGAGGAGGTGAAGGAGGTGAAGGCAACAGACCACCCTAAAACAATGTTATCGCCTTTCAGAGATCTAACTGCCACAGGCTATTTAAATAGACACCAAAGAACACGCCCACGCCTTCTTTGGAGTTGCCTTGAGGGTGAAAGGGAGGGAATCTCTCCCTTAGTCCAGGAATTCCTGTTTGTGGGCACCCAAGGAAGAGCCAGTGGGCTTCCTCAGCCCGCAGAGGGACGCCAGGCTCTGCCCTATGAAATGAACACCTTGGCAACACGTCTTCTCCAAGGCCTGATTTGGGAAGGAAATTGTGTACGTGGTGTCGCCCTCTGACCAGACAGGGAAGAGGACTGTGGATCATTTTTAAGGGGTCTCTGATATCCTCCTAGGATGGTGGCCAGCATTGTCTCAGGAAATGGGCACGAGTTGTTATATTCTCTAATCTCCTCAAGATTCTCCTCGCCCGAGGGCACACAGCCTTGAAGGCCAAGAACGTTCTCAAAGTCCCTGTCTCACCAGGAACGTCTGGGTGCTGGCTGATGTCCCCCACCACTTTGTCTTTTCTCTCCTTTAACACCAGTGTATCTTCTCAGAACTTGGTCCCAGAAATGGGGACCCTGGCACCCTGAGCTCTACCTTCTTTCTTCCTCCCTCAGTGCTCTCTGGGGGTTCCGGAGGCACCACACGCAGAAGCCAACATGCCCTGCCTGTCTTTTCTTTCAGGGCCCCCGCCACACTCCTTCAACTCCTTGCTTTTCACACCCACCCAGGCCTGTTTCTGTGGTTTTCCTCCTCTCCTGGAAGCTATAGAAAGAAGATGATGTCATTCCATGTGCCAGGAAACGGACCTTATGTTCCTTCTCGCTTACTTGTCCCAGCTACCGCCTCTTCTCTATCCTTGGGTCCCTCCTTGTACAGGCTCGACTGTTCTCTTTCCCCTCCGTTGTTTTCAGAGGTGATGGAACAGGCTTCGTCAAGCAGGACCATGTCGGGCACAGTAGCCATAGGGCTTTTCAGTCTTAGGAAGAGAGGTTGACTCCTTGCCTTTCATGTTCCAAGGCCGGTAAAACCCTGGCCCTGCCATGTGAGTGTGGAGCCTCATCTCTGAATCGCACAATCAGAAGGAACATACAGTAGCTCTCTTTGGTGGGAGACTTGGCGAGTGAGTGGTTAGGACACAGCGGTGAGCCTGGAGGATTTGCCCTTGCCCTCCTTCCTGTGTGTGCTTACCTTTACAGTCTTAGGGAGTCGCGGGGGCCGGTAAGCCCACCTCTTAAGCCCCCAGCTCTCCTTCTTGGCTAGCACCAACCAGAGTGGAGGTCCATTTGGTGATATAGTCTTAGCTTGACTGCCCTTGACCTGCCCTTGACCTCCATCACCCACCTGGCACCATGGCCCCTCTAATCTCGCCCAGCCTCTGCAGGTCTGGAGAACCAGAGGCCAGGCATTCACTTTTATTGTAAGAACAAGCCATTATTATTCCTCTTCCGAGGTCTTTCAGTCATTGGTAACTGTGGGTTTTGTATTTGTCATTAAGAAGGGTATGAAGGAGACAGAGAGGATCCCGGTCAGGGAAGGAGAGACTTAGCAGCAAAAGGTACGCACCATCAGCCCTGTTTCGTTCAGGGAGGGAAGCCTGCTGTGCTCATGTGGAAGCAGACTGGCCCGAAGCACAGACATCTCGGTGCGGTGGGACTTTGGGAGAAGTGCTTGGCAAGCCTTCTGCAAGCTGAGAGCAGCTTGGGAAAGGCAGCTTCCTATTGACTGAAAACTTGCTAAGAAAGAGGGGGGGATCATAGCGAACATAGTACAGCTACCGTGAAGATCTTGTTTTCGCTCTCTTTCTTTTTTAAAACAATATAATCAATGAAAGGATTTAGAAAAAAATATGAACTGTGGAGAGCTCACGGGATCTCGAAATCGCAGGGTCTTTTCCCGGCGATTGCCTCCTGCACAGTGGCTCAGCTTTATTTGCCTTCTGAGAGACGAAGCTGTGTCAATAGCAGCCAATCATCCCATTATCCAGGCTGACAGGCAGAGCCACAGCGTGGCTGGTGCCTGAGGTGGGTGTTGCTCTGGGCTCTCAGCTCCCACCTGTGGCTGCAGCAGCTGTTAGGGAGCAAGGCTCAGCACTGCAGCGAGGAGCAAGAGCGTCTTCCATGCTCAAATGGCAGCCATTGATTTTTTTTTCCCCTGATACTTCTGCCAGGAAGTGAAGAATGCACAAGGGAGGACCATTCCAGAGGACCATTCGGGAGGACCATTTGGTGCCAGTGGAACATTTGCTTCTGTTTCCGTCTAAGCGTTGCATTTTGTGGGATGAGGAAAGAGTTAGCCAGGGTGGGCTGGGTGTTGACATGGCCCTGCTGCTAGGTCAGAAAAAACAATTTTATCCATCGAGGGGGGAAATGTCTATTGTCTCCATATTCATACAGATTTGAACCTCAGCATACCCTAAACTTTTCCCCCTCCAATCTGTACCTCCTCTAGAGTCCCTTCTTGAACCCTGGCCATCCTCCTCTTGGTCGTTCAAGTAAACAAGAGGAACCAGAAGTGATGTTTCCGTTCCCCTCCCCCTCATCCCTACCCCTCCACCACCAGATCTCCTCAGTTTTATGCCATAGGATCACAGTCTTTCTGGATTCCCCCATCCTCGGCTTCTTCAGCACCCGCCACTGCATCCCTGGAAAACCACGGGAAGTTGTGGCTGTCCTCACCTCTCCTTCCCTTACCACAGAAGTCACGGCTTTGCTTTGTTTTGAGACAGTCTCTCATGTAGCCCAAGCTGGCCTCAAACTCCTTCATATCTTCACATCGCCCTTTAAAGTGTGGTTTCAAACCCCTGTAGGTTTCCTGGGTCATTCTCAATATGCCCCGCCCACTGTACCCACCCACAGCTGTGGTCCTCCTCATAATCACTCCTTTTGGAATCTCCAGGCCTTCCTCGTGGTCACACTTATTCCCAGCCCTTTGGACACATGATTCTCTCTTCCTGGTATTGGGGCTCCAGAAAGACATCATGAAGTATGACAACCGGAGCACTTGGAACTGGAGGGATCAGAAGGCCGGAAGAATAAGTTCTCTTTTGCCCCCCAACCCCCATGAGGATCACTATGTAATACCTCTATTTTCTCCTCCCCTCCTCAAGTGGGTCACAGAAACTAGAGTGTCTTGCCACAAAGCAAGGCCTAAGACCTTCAAAGGTCATTCTCTGAGCATCCACCTTCTACCTTGAAGGTTTGTAAGTGACGAGAGTCTGTCCCACACCTGAGTCTGAACAAGCCTTGTTGGGTCTTCCGTAGTCTGTCGGTACACTCTCTTCTTGTTTCCCCAAACTAGCCATTTCTTTCATCAGACTGAACACAAAAAAAGCCAGTTGTCTCTAGATCTTTGAGGCCTCGTTTCTGAAGGCTCTGGTGTGGTGTGACATTTATGTGTTATGCTTTTCCCTTGTTACGGGGATGTAAGCAGTGACCTCTGTGTAGGTGAAGAAATGCTTGCACAACAGGGGTTTGTTACTTTCGTCACTGTTGTGACAAAATACAAACAAACAGGGCAACTTAAGGGAGGAAGGGTTCCTTTGGGATCACAGCTGGGGGGTAGGGAAGGCATGCTACCAGGAGCATGAGGCAGATGGCCTCAGTGTGTCCTTAGCCAGGAAGCAGAGAGAAGGGGGTGCTGTTACTCTGCCTGCTCATTGTCTCCTCATCTAGTGCATGAGCCCAGTACACACAGTGGTGCCGCACGCAGGGTGGCTCTTCTCTCTTCACTTAAACCTCCCAGGTATGTGTTTCTCCTGGGTGATTCTAAATTTAGTCAAACTGACCCATGAAGATGAACAATCACATGTGGGGGAGATCCAAGCCTGCTCGACCGTGTTCTATAACCTGTGCCTTTTGGTAAGGTTCCTCTGATTTTATTTTCCATACCTGTCATGAAAACTACCTGAGACAATTCATTTATCCTGGCTCACAATTTCAAAAGTTCCAGGCCTTGATTGCTTAACCCTTTGACTTTGGGCCTGTGGCAGGATAGCGCATGGCAAGAGTCTGTGGCAGAAAAGGGCTGTTTATCTCACAGTTGCCAAGCAACAAAAGTAAAAGAAAAGAAAGGGCTGGGGTACCAGTATCCTCTTGAAGGGCATGCTCCTAGTAGTCTAACTTCTTCCCACTGAAGCTCCAATTCTTAAAGGTCTACCTCCAGCAAGTGCTTCATGCAGGAGTCTAAGCCTTAATACACAGGCCTTTGGAGCATCCAAGATTTGACTACAGTATCTTCAACCGGTCTCAGCCCCAAGTAGAAAAGTACTGCATCTGTTTTGGTAATACTTCATCCCTGAACCCAACACCATTGCTGAGCATAGTAGATAAATAAATATAATTTGAATTGAAGAGATTTTGGTAAAACTGTTGTGAAACATGAAGTCTACCTAATATTGGCAGGTTTTATTTCTGCTTTCTCAGGACAAGTGGGATGGAATATTCTATTGTCATTTGAACTTGAGTAGAGCTTATTCATGTTGGTATGTCAAGGTTTCCAGGCATTTGCATCTTGGGCTTTTAATTTGTACCTGCAGAGTGAAGGGACTGTGCCTCTTCAAGGGACTTCCAGACAACAGTAGGTGGGCTGCTTGGAAGGCAACAGAACATTCTTGCCACCATTTTCTATTTCTTTTTTTCTAGCTTAGAACTGAAAAACAATGAGACAGACAATGGAGACCAAAGATGGCAGTTGAGGAACTGCCCTGGCTTTGAAACTCACCCATGACCCATTCAAAAGGATCAACCCAGGGTCTGCCACTGAGTGGGGAGGGGCTGCTGTCTAGAAGGAAAGGATTAGGGAAGATTCACTCTGGGGTGAAAAGAACCAAGATGTCTATCAGACATCCTGGGCTCACAGACTCTGTTAACCTGGGAACCTTGAATCCTGGCCTCAGTTTCCTTATTTGTAAAACAGAGATCAAGTCTCTTATTTCTTGGGATTATTGTAAGGATTAAAATAGACATGTACTTGACGATTAACAATGAAATAAAGATCACACAATCACAGCAGAGAATGAAACTTCTCAGGCACAAAACACAGGGTGGCTCTTCTCTCTTCAGTTAAACCTCCCAGGTATGTGTTTCTCCTGGGTGATTCTAAATCTAGTCAAACTGACCATGAAGATGAACAATCACATGTGGGGGAGATCCAAGCCTGCTCGACCGTGTTCTATAACCTGTGCCTTTTGGCACACTCTGGTACACACACAGAGACCACCCTGCCATCTTGCTTCCCTGATAGCCCACAGAGTGTGTCTGCCATTACCAATAAACTGTTTAGCACATGCTATAAGGTGGGATGCAAGGAGGGCAGAGATCTGTAAGAGAGAGAGAGAGAGAGAGAGAGAGAGAGAGAGAGAGAGAGAGAGAGAGAGAACAAGTTTGAGAGGTTGGCTAGATCCCTAGGAAGATATGCAAGACACCAGGACAGAGGTACCTTATTAACTATACTGTGCCTGTTTCACTCTTGATGGAATCCCCAGTTCCTAGGATTTGATGAGAATGGAGCCAGCTTACAGGATAGGGGTGGGGAGAAGAAGAAATATTCTTGTTGTAGGGCCCTAATTCAGCTTCGGTAGCCTCCTCCTGTGGGGTCCTGCAGAGGCCTAGGAGCAGCAGTGTGCGCAGAATGCTAGATTGAGGACCCATCTTCCCGTGGACCACCTCGGGACACCATACGATGTCTCAATTTTCAGATGGTGCAGCTGCAGTCTGAGAGAAGGCCCTGAATTGGACACGAGTGTTCTTCAGCTGATGGAAGGCCACTCCAGAGCCAGTGGCACAGCTATGAAAGATGAAAATGACAATTACTCGATGGGTCCCGGACTTCTCACTGAATCTGTCCTGCTCTTCAGCTCTTTCAGTACCTAGAGCAAGAGGCCCTTTGTTACTGAAAGGATTGCACCAAAGCCTCAGGACCAACAGTGCCTTCGCTGTGGAACTTTCTCAATACATCTAATAAGCAGGGCTGCCAGGGCCTCGGGCCAGCCCCACACAGGCCTTTAAGACACCCAAGTGAGGTTTCGCCACACTTCCTGCCAAGCCCCTTCAAGCTCCATTTTAAGATGTGAGTCAGCCAAGCTGCTCTCAACAAGACCCTCTGAGCCCACCCCTGCTGCTGGTGGGTAGACAGCTCCACCAGGACGCCTTTCTTTCCAGGCCTGGAGAGGGAAAACCAAGGCGTGTGGCTTCCTCTCATGAACGGAGTATTTCCGAACAAAGGGGCCTGTGTACAGTGCCCCAGCGGCATGTCTGCATCCTGGGCATGGGGCTTGCTTGCTGGCCTGGCTGGAGGGTCAGTAGCATGGCTGAGAGTGTGCCGTGGAATACAGATTGCCACCGAGCTCTTGGGGCAGTGCCCATGCTGTGTCTGGACCTGGCTCTGGCAGCCCAGCATTCGGCTGCCAACAGCTTGCAGGCCCCCGTTTGCTGTGCAGCCAACATCCTGTTTGTGGATTTGACAGGAGTCTCAGGCTCACTTTGCATATCAGAACTCCGGTCTCTGGGCGCTCAGCGTGGGACGATGCATCTGGACCACTGAGGCATTCCTTACCATTGATCGGCCACTCAGCCAACTTGGGAAATACAGCTGGAACTCTCGGGGTGTCCTCTGTATGCTGCCTTCTACCCCACAGCCCCTGCCTGCAAATCAGGCTTCATTATTCATGGAAACAGGCTGCTAACCGGGAGAGAGTCTGTCTTAACAAAGGCCCGACATGGATCGCTGTGTTCTGATGAAGATAAGAGGAATGTGATGACCTCTCCTCTATTCTCACAACAGTGCCATCCTTGTAGTCATTAGTGACCAAAATGTATGATCCCCAAACCCCTGTAGAGCAACTCTGTGTTTTTCTTCAAGTAGTATGCAAAGTAACATAGCTCTCGTCAAGTCAAGGTTGGGGTTCACATGGAACCCATTCTTAGTAACATTGGAAGCAGACAAGGGGGTCCATTCTGGTCACCTTTGCGCCTCCTCTCTGTCTGGAATCCTCCTGGCCCCAGACCCCTCCTAGCTCTCCCGTTTTTCTTCCTTTGTTCTCTTTCCTGAAGTAGTGGTTCAACAGCTCCCCTAACACCCACTAAGTCAGTGGTTCTCAACCTTCTTAAGGCAGTAAACCTTTAATACAGCTCCTCAAGCTGTGATTGTAATGATTTCAGCCACATTAAGGCTGATACTTCCCAGTACTAGGGGTCATGCAGGTACAGACAAGCCCTCAGGCAGAAGTGCCTAATGGCCCCAGGGGATGTTAAAGGGTCTTGTGTGATCCACATATGACTCATCTAAGCCCTTGCACTCATGCATGAGCCCCGTCAACTGTGTATGACGTAGCCACTTCAACCCCCTGTGTGCATGCGCTGGGCAGCTTTTAAAAGCTGGACGCGCCATCGCCATCTTCCTCCCTCTCTCTGCACACTGACTTCCCAGACCTGACGTCCCCGTCTAATAAACTCCTAAGAGGCTTAGTTGCGTGTTCCACATTTCCTTCTCACTCGCACCAGGTAATTTCAGTGATGACCCCCAGCCATAAATCTAGTTTTTTTCTACTTTGTAACTGTAGTTTTACTCTTATGAATCATAATGTACATATGTCTTGGGCGGCTCAAAGGGGTCATGGCCCATCGGTTGAGAACCACTGTTGACTAAGCAAAACCCAACTGGGCACACATGTGTTAGATTTACTTTTGTCCTTTCTGCACAACCGAGGCTGAGTTCTTCTGTGTATTGCCCAAGCTGCCGCAGGTTCATGGCCTCTGACCTCACCTGGGTCTTCGGTACCATCTGTCTCTTGTTGGCCTGCCTGCAGAAAGCCATTCTCTGATACTCCCCTAAAGCTCTGACTTATGTTTCTGTCTCTCCCACCCAGAGGCACTTGACTCTAAGCTCAAGGCCGTTGGGCCCAGTTCTCCCAGCTTTCTCCTCCTGCAAACATTTCCTTATCCACACACATCCTCACTTTGAGTCTCAGAGATGTGACATTTTATCCCTTGGCGCCACCTGACACAATCTCTGACTGCTGTTGTTTGTGTTGAGACAGGTCTCACTAGGTGTACCTAGCTGGCCTAGAACCCATTATATCAAACAGACTGAATCCCAATATGTAGACCAAGCTGGTCTCAAAATCACCAAGGTCCTCCTGCCTCTGCCTCTCAGGTGCTGGGATTAAAGGCATGCACCATCGTACCTGGCTGCTTTTTAGAGTTTTGCATTGCTGGAGATTGAACCCAGGGCCTTGAGGATGCATGGCAAGTACTCTACCTCTGAGTGGTATCCTCTCTTGTTCTTAGGAAAGGTTTCCCTTCTCCTGTCAACTGCCCACAGGCTTGGATTTTACACCACTGTCTCTAGTTAAAGTTAAACCTCCCCACACTTGCCTTCCAACTTCTGCTTGCATGTCCAAACAGTTCTTTCTAATCAGCTTTTCCACGTGCGTGAGATAATCAGCCACTACATGCACAAAACCGTTAATACTGCACCGACCAACAACTTCCATGACAATGCATTGAGATTTCAGTCTTCGTCTTACTAAGATGACGTGGCATTTGGAAATATGAATCACCGCTGTTACAGTTCGATGTAAAACGTTCTCCATGGGCTCAGGTGTTTGGATGCTTGGTCTGCATCTGGCGGGGCTGTTTTAGAACTTTGTGGAACCTCCAGAAAGGGGGACCTAACTGGAGGACGGAGATCACAGAGGCTTGAGGTCTTATCGCACGGTCTTTCTGAGCTCTCTCTGCTTACTTTTCTGCCAGGACGTGAGGAGGTGAGAAATTCCAGCCACATGTTCCTGCCACCATGGAGCTGCCTTCTTCACCAGGATAGATCCCCTCCAACCAAGAGGCAAAACAGATCCTTCCTCCCTTGTTAGGGAATATTATTTTAAGATATGTTGCTTTTGTTTATGGTGCGTTTGTTTAACTCTGTGAAGCTGTGATTCTTTGCCTGTCTAAAACACCTGATGGTCTTAAGAGCTGAAGAGCCAATAGCAAGGAGCAAGGATAGGAGGCTGGCAGGCAAGAGTAGAAGGAGAACTGAGTAAGAGGGGGAGAAAAGAGAGAACAAGGAGAGGAGGACATCAGGGGCCAGTCACCCAGCTACACAGCAAGCCACGGAGAAAGAAGTAAAGAAAGGTACACAGAAATAGAGACAGATAAAAAGTCCAGAGGCAAAAAGTAGTCAGGATAACTTAAGCTAAGAAAAGCTGCCAAGAAAAAGCCAAGCTAAGACCGGGCATTCATAACTAAGAATAAGCCTCTGTGTGTGATTTATTTGGGAGCTGGGTGGTGGGAACCTTCAAAAACAGAAAAGAATGAAACATCACACAACATTCCCTTCCCTCAGATAGTTTATCACCATGACAATGAACGTAATCCAGAAAGTTGGTATCAGAACTCGGGCTGCTGTGATACACCTGCCTTGTGGCTCATTGTTTTTTGGGAGAGGTTTACAGGAAGAATGTAAACCTAGTTTCGAACTAGGTGGTATGGAAGCCAGCTCTAAGAGCTGCTTGCCAGGCACTCCTGTGGAAGCCGGAAGACTAGAAAGCTGACATCGATGTATAAGGTAAAGATCATTCTCTTGAGGTCTCAGAGGAGAAATAAGGATTCTATCAGGACCGGGACTACAGGTCATTCTATCTCAGCAAGGAAGCTGGCTGTTGTCTCTCTGTTTCCTGATAATTTGAATAAGGCTGAATTCAAACGTAGTGGAATAAAGTGCTTGGCAGGGGGATTTTAATGGCAGCACAGCATTCAGACCGTGGTATGGTGGCTGCTCACGGCAGCTGGCTAGATTTATAGTGAAAGAGAAAACAGAACATAAAGATATGAACATACGCAGTTTGATGAGGTTAAGACCACAAAACTTGGAGGACAAGATAGGTGTAGATAGTTGGCAAACAGATCAAGTGTTTTTTTAAAGATTTTCCTTCCCAATTTCACGAATGTGTATCTAGTACTTGTCCATATCCCCACTGTTCTCTTGATGCCTCCCCACTCCCACCAAACCCTCCTTCCCTAGTAAGACCCCTTTCTATTCTCATGTCTTTTATCGATGATTTCCCATTTCATAGGGTTGCTTGCATGAGCATGGCTGGGGCTTACTGACCAGAGCATGGGATACTTATCAGTGGTGACACCACTGAGGAAAATGGCTCTCCCTCCTTCCACTACAGCCACTGCCTATGGCTTCCTATGGAGGGATGAGGCCTCAGGAGATCGTCCCCTACCCACCAGGGGATATTGGTTATTGGTAGGCCCAGTGTTGTGCCAGTTGCCACTGTAGATATGGATCACCGATGTAACATCCATGTCCTAGTCAAAAGATAACATTTCAAACCCCCTTCCCAGATTCCAGCTTTAACATCCTGTTCACCTCTTCTTCCACAATGTTCTCTGAGTCTTGGGATGAGTGATGTGGATGTTCTACTTGTGCTGAGCACTTCACAGTCACTTACTCTAGGCACTTTGGCTACTTATAAGTCTGTTTGTTACTGGATCTTTTCCCTTTCTGTCTTGTTCTCTTGAGATGTGAGCAGACCGTCAACCATGCCACCCACACCATGCTGGACTACACTTTAAAACTGTGAAACAAAGTAAACCTTTCCTTATTTATGTTGCTGTTTGTCAGTGATTTGGTCACAACAACAAACAAGAAAAAGAACTGAGATTATATATATATAATTTTAAAGCTTTCTGATTTTTTAAATTTCATGTGCTGTGTTCTCTACTCCCCACAGTTGGTCTGAAATGGCCCTTTTTCCCCCAACTGCAAGATGCAGTCTGCTGTTCCCCCATGCCCGTGATATTGTTCTGACTCATTGCTGGTCTTGCTCCTTGTAGCATCTCCTCTCTTCTGGGACATGTGAGTCCCAGTTCCTTCTAGCTTAGCTCTCCCGTGGGCACCACTGGGTATTTCCAAATTGACATGGGGACAGTTGTCATTTCTCTGTGATGTTACTCCCTTGCCACCATCTCTACCCTGATGAAGGGCACCGTGGCTTCCCAATGAGATTAGGGAGGTTGTTATCCCAGCTTCTTCCCACTTAATAAATCAATTAATTAAAAAGAATTAATCAATCTTCTCAATTATCTCTCATATGTGACCCTTAGGATCCATTCCCCCTTAATGACTTCCTGTCTCCACCACTCTATTTCCTGATCTAACACATCATCCAATTGACACAAAGTCCTCTGGACCACAGATACTAAGCATTGTGAGCTTCCTGATTCTTCGGCATCCAATGACCTGTGTTGTCTCTCATCTCTCTCAGGCTTGGGGGAAGGAACTACCCCTCTTCTCCTCTGCCTACTTATCTCTTCACTCGGCTTACTCTTCTTTATCTTGTGACATTACTCTTGTGAATGTTCCTAGCTCTAACACTATGGGTTGAAATTGATCTGTTCAACTCCTGATTCACAGAACCCCTGGGTGAGGCTTTATTTGAAAATAGGATTATTATAGAGCTATACAGGAATAAGGTGGGCTACTAATCCAATATGATTGGTGCTCCTATAAAATGGGTAAATTTTGCATACAAAACCATGCATAGGGAGAATCGCATGTAAGATAAGGTGGAGATGGGGTGATGCTCTACAAACTTAGAATACCAAAGACTGCCAGAAGACACCAGTAGGGGAGAGTGGGTTTGGTCATACCTTGCTCCCCAAACCTCACAAAGAATCATCCCTGCTGAGATCTTGACAGTGAGATTCTAGCCTCCGGATGGAGATGGCCCTTTCTGTTGTCAAGCTACCCAGACTGCACCTCTGTTCTGTGTCATTTGGAATATAATGTTCACCTGTACCACTGCGTCTTGAAAGTACATAATTTGCTTTTAAAGTTTTTACAAGGGATCATAGCTAAGAGTTTGCCTTTGGTCACAAAGGGGACTTTGGCTTTAGACTTTTAAGGGATGCTGGAACAATTACAACTTTGGAGACTCTTGAAGATGGATTGAATGTATTTCCCAAAGGCACAGAATAAAGGAAGAGACCAAAACCCAGCAGGACAAACATGAAATCCTACAGTTCCTTATCTGGTATCTGGAGCATGCTATGGCATAGTGTGATCTCCAGAGGGTTTGGGCAGCCCTGTCCTGGCCTGTTTGCTGCATCCTTCATGACCTCTAAGACATCCTACATCCTGTATCCTGCTCACTGACAAGGCACTCCTCAGTATACAGTCCACTGCTTTGGCATCTTTCAGTTCCTGAAACTTCAAGGAAGCTGTAACTTAAAAGAGAAATGATTTATTTGGGCTCCTCATTTCAGAGGTTTCATCCATATTTCCTGCATTCATTAGTTCTGGGCTGTAGTGAGCAAAGTACCTTCTAGTGCACGTACCAACTTCTTCCTTCTTCCAACTGTCCCCCCCCCTCCACAGCTCCGCCATCTCCATGTAGCCTCGAGTTTTGGATCCATTGTTTAGAACAGAGGTCTGCATGATCCATGGAAACGCCCCAAAGACACTCTCAGAGTGTTTCATTGATCCCCTAGACAGATCTCCATCTAACAGAGTTGATAATAAAGATTGATTATCACACCCGCATTGGACTTTCGTGTTGGTAATTAATTACCTGTTGACCACAGTAAAGATGTCTTATCCTCCCTTTTATCTATGCTCAGTGACAGGAATATAAAGGCTAAATAAGCATTTTATGGCTGAATCAATGAAAGCACATTTCAAACAAAAACCATGAAGTCCAGACAACCCACAGACAATGATGCTTTAACTGATTTTGATTTATTTCATATATTTCCCCACACGGGTTACTTTTGAACTTGCTCATGTTTTTCTGTTCATCTGGATGTGTGTGCTCCTTTCAGAAGAATCTGGTGTCTCCTTTAGCCCATTCTACGGCCATGGTTACAGGCCCTCTCCAAAGTTCTGACCATCTTGTTTTATACCCTTTTCCTTCAGGCTTGAGGACAGGACACCTCACATTGCTAATCCCGGGGGCTTCATTCCATGGCCTCTGAAATCTGCTCATTCCTCTGTAAACTGTTTCTTCATTTAATGCTGTTGAACCATCTGTTTCCCGCTGGGACCCTAACAAATTGGTAGGCAGGTAGGTGGTTGCAGAGATGATCACCACGGTTCAAAAATAATGACTTGCTTTTCCGTGATCTTTTACATCCCTCACTCAATTCCCTTTCGGTCGTTTTCAAAGCGCCACACACCTAGCACTTTTACATAAAGACTGCGATTTGACCTACGCGTTTGACTAAACATAGGAATGTTTAGCATTCTGTTGAACACCTGCAATATGGGAGACACCGTGGTGAGCTTTCGGGGATCCAAGCAGAAAAGAGAAAGACCCAGAGGCTGCTAAGGAGACAGATGCAGAGGATGTGACCATGGGAACTTGGAGCAGGGCACTAAGCTTGGCCTTGGATCAGAGCCCACATCTCCATAAACATGATCATATGTGCTAGCCTCTTCCCAGTCTGGACACCACAGGAACATGTGTGCCCTTCCTTTCCTGTTGTTGAGTTTTATTGTTGTTTGTTTGATTGTTTTTGTTGTTTTTTGGGGGAGGGTTTCTCTGTGTAACAGTGCTAGTTGTCCTGGAACTAGCTCTTGTAGACCAGGCGAGCTTAGAACTCACAGAGACCCACCTGCCTCTGCCTCCCGAATGCTGAAATTAAAGGTGTTTAAATTCTGCCTGACTTTTCTGTCGATTTTTACACACAAGTGTTCACACCACCATATTCACAGTCGCTGAAGACCGAGACAACCCAAATGTCCACGAAAGGTCCAAATCCATAAAGTGCATTCTCTCTCACACATACAAACACCACTCAGCCATCTAGCACTTGGAGTACTGATACAGGCTGCCACAGAGATCAGCCTTGAAAACACTCCGTTAAGCAATAGAAGCCAGGCACAAAGGCTGTGTATTATAAGACTCTTGATAGAAAATACTCAGAGTAGACAAATGAGTAAAGACAAGAAGGTAGTTGGGTTGTTTGAAATGGTTGGAGGACAAAGGTAGTGCCAATAGAATATGGGCTTATTATAAGGTGATAAGAATGTTTTCAAATTTTATAATATTGGTTAAAACATCAAAATACTAAAATTTAAAAATCCACTGAATTGTACACTTGGAAGTAAATATTATCTGTTAATTTATATGCCAGTTCTTAAAAAAATCTAATTGTTAAAAATTATCCAGACATTTTGGGACCTGGGACTCCACATTGGAAAAAGTCCCTAAGATGAATTGTAGACACACAACCACATCTCATTGGTAGCACCATACAGCCCCTGAAAATTGGAAGAATTTGAAATCTGCTATAAAACAAAACAAACAAGTGAAAATTGGGCAACCCAGGGTAGGGAAAGTGATCATTCATCAAAGAAATATTTATCCGCTGCCTGAATGCAGCAGGTCGCATGCTGAGCCCAATGAGCTGGCCACACGCTCTGCCGCCAAGGAGCTGTGGCGCCTGATTGAATGGATAGAGTAGAGCGATACCAATAAGGCACCGAGATGAGCCTGAAGGAGTCAGAAGATGGGGCCTCATTCGAGAAAAGGCTCAGAATCTTGGAAGATGAGTTCGTGAGAGTCGCCGGGCTCTCCAATGAGAGGGGCTCTGTGTACAAAGGCCCAAGTGGCGGGGAGCCCAGCACACTAAGCAACAGCATGAGCCTGAAATAGAAGGTGCAAGAGAGGAGAGGCCGCAGAAGACGCCGTGTGGAGAGGGAAGCAGCGAGCCGGTCCCACGGAGTAATGGTAGACCGGAGTAGAGGGAGCCAGAGGTCTGGGGGAAGGTTGTCAGGGCTTTGTGTGGAGTTCTGGGGTCCAAACAAGGGCAGTAGGAGGGGAGAAGGGGAGATATAAGTCTCATATCCTTTCCTCAAAGTCCTGGAGAAAGAAGAGTTTGAAGACAGGAGGAGGAAAGGGGGGGAAGAGAGGTCATTCCATGATTTAGTGAGCTCTTACTGTGTTCCAAGCTTTGTTCTGGGTGCTGGGGAGGAGTCAGCCAAATGTAGAAGCATATTCCAGGAAGGGCAGCCTGGCAACCAGCATCCACAGCAGGTGGTGGTGGTGACCAGGACCAGGACAAAGGGTGACAGGGGTGCTGGTGTGGGTAGGCTGATCAGAGGAGATTTTGTGAGCAGCTGATATTTCAGCAAAAAACTGGGGCCAAGAGAGGAAGGGCGTTAGCATGTGTGGGTATCTGATCTGGGACAGCAGCATGTCACGGCAGAGGGAGCAACTCCGGCAATGCCCTGGCAATGAAGATCCGTGACTCATTGGGGGGAGAGGCAGCCAGGAAGTCCGGGGGGGGGGAATGGAGTGGAGGTGGTAAACTGGAGGAGGTAGAGGTGTGGTCACTCTGAGCCCAGAGCCTTGAAGACCATGGTAACAATGGTAAATGTTTTTTCTACGTGCCGTAGAAGCCATTGGGAAAACTATACATTAAGAGGGAGAGAGAGGTACTGGCTGAACTCAAGGTACACAGTCCAAGTCATCCAGTGAGCAGAACCAGGGCAACTGTCAAAAGAAGGGGAAAAGAAAGGAAAAGAGAGGGGAATGATAGGAAGGTGGAAAGGGGAGCTTTGGAGCCAGTTCATCTGCGTCAGAGCCTTGGCCTGACCTGTCTCTGGCTGCATGACCCTGGCAAGTGCTGCTACCATTCTCTGGTATAATTTTAAAGCCACTGGAATGATGTGCTGGTATCTCTCTCCCAGGGTGATTAGATTAGCGGTAACACACGTGAGCCGCCAGCTCAGGGTCTGGCATCTTGTAATGCTCAAGGTGTAGGAACTGCCATGTCTGTTTAAGCTCACTGGAGGTTTGTATAACATTTGGCCTGTCTCTGCTGAAAATTAAGTGGAGGACCTCCAACAGGAAGGAGTAATGTCTTAAAGCACAATCAGCCACCAGCAGAGCCATACTTACAGAGTTCCTACCACGGACACTTGACAGCTCAGGACTTGAGGGAGCTCCATGCTGCTTGCTTTTTTTCAACAACGGTGAAAGAAACAAAAATGGAAATAATAAAAGAGTACTAAGCATGCTTATTCTTTAAAGTACCAAGGCGAGGGCTCTGTAGAGGGAGAAAATGAAATCACAACTTGTTTCAGCTGAAAGCAAACTTTACATGAACAAGCTAGTTGGCTGTCACTCTAGTGGAAAAATCACTTTGTTAGTGGAAAGCCTACAGCACTGAGAGCTCAGGAATGACAATGGCTTCTACAGGGCTTGCCTAAATTTGGAGGGTCCTGCCAAAATGCATTTCTTTATAAATAGCTAGAATAAAACAGAGATCATCATAGTGTGTGTGTGTGTTTGTATGTGTGTGTGTATGTATGTACATGTGGTTATGTGTGTATGTGTGTCTATGTATGTGTATATGTGTATGTGTGTGTATGTGTGTATGTATGTGTATCTGTGTGTATGCATATCTATGTATGTGTATCTGTGTGTATGTGTATATGTGTATCTGTGTGTATTGTGTCTATGTATGTGTGTATGTGTGTCTATGTATGTGTATCAGTGTGTATGATATGAATGGTATATTTAGACCCACTGGATGACTTGGACTGTGTACCTTGATTTCAGCCAGTACCTCTCTCTCCCTCTTATTGTATAGTTTATGTATATGAATGTTTGCCTACATGTATGTATATGCACCCATATCTGCAGAGTCCAAAGGAGGGACTGGATCCCCTGGAACTAGTTACAGATGCTGTGACCTGCATGTGGGTGCTGAGAACTGTCTCTGGTTTCTCTGTGAGAACAGGAAGCACTCACCTACAGACTCATCTCTCCAGACCCAAGGATCTTTTAACAATGGTACAATTCAGTGTGAGGGCCTTTAGCTCACTTTGATGGACAGTGGAAAATACAAATTGTTTTAGAATTCTGGAAAACATAGTCACAGCAATGTTTGCTCTGACCTGATGGAGCTACAGAAATAGCACTACTTACCCCTCCTTAGAACCTCCTGGTTCAAAGGCAAAGCCTCCTGGGCTGTTTTGATGCTTTTGAGGTCAGACACTGCACAGGAGAAGAACTGAACATCTCAACCCTGTCACATCTTACACAGGTCTGAGACCTGAGATGTATTTGTTGGGTAAGTGCTGAGCATAACTTCCTCGTCTGCACTTGAACCCAACTTTATTTAAAATGCTTGTCTGTCACAGTTTAGACAGATGCAGCGTGTGCTCCTCGGGGTATATGTGATGGGAAAGTTGGCTCAGCATAGTTGTACTAAGAGGTGGTAGGATCTTCAAGAGGTGGGACCTAGTGGGAAGCCATTACTGGCCCCTTCGTGTTTTTTGGTCCCCGGCCTCAATCTGCAATCTCCTGCTCATATCTGCTCCCCTCATTGTGATCCCATTGCCACGAGAAAAATTACCTGAGCTGAGTCAACACCAGAGACATGCCCTGAACTTCCAGAACTGAGGGGTAAATGCATCTCTTTTCTTTATTGTTGTGGAATAATCCTTTTGTACACTGTGTCATTCAGATTGGCGTAATAAAAAGCTAAATGGCCAATAGCTAGGCAGAATTTTCGGGATATAGAGGACTCTGGGAAGAAGAAGGAAGGGCTGATGTCACTCTTCCAAGATGGCAGCGCATTCATCTCGAGCAGCAGGGCGGGGAGTCGCCAGCCAGATGAAGAGGAAACAGGATGGGCAATATGGAGATGAGGTAATAAAACCGCAAGACAAAAAGTAAAGTAATAGAAAAGGGTTAATTTAAGGTATAAGAACTTTAGTGTATGTAGTACTTGGCACGTTGAATCTTATGGGTGTGAGCTACTTTTTCTAACACTGTGTGTTTTGTTTGGTTGTTCTGAGGTGCTGAGCTGGAAATAAAACCTCCTGTAGGCAGGTGCCGTTTCTCTGAGCTAACTCCCCTGTCCTCACTCTACAAACGCAAAGACTTTTAACACTGAAGGTTTAACTCACTTAGGAGAGGAAGTGCTTAGCCCTGAATGCTGACATTGGCACCAGAGTCCAAGAGATTTAGAAGTTACAAGTTTACATTCAACATTTAAATATTAAAATTCACGAGTCTCTGAACAAATGACATTAGCTCTCTGTATCCATGGAAGGTGAGTGGACAAAGAGTAGGGAGCCTTCCAGCAACTCCACGTGCCATGAGTGAGCCGGTGTTGGCTGGAACTCATTGATGGGCATTAGAAAGAATGACCAACTAGTCACTACCCTGCTAAACATAGCAAGATTACCTCCTTTTATTAATAGACTGGAAGGTATGAGCTAAAAATTTGGGGTGGCTTCCAAGTCCAAACTCTTTGGATTTCTTTTGTTACATCTTGGGTTAGGTACGGTTTGGGGGACCAACCCCTATCTCCCGCTGCAGACCAAGGTCTTATTAGTTCTTATTGCCCGGGAAAAGGAAATATGCCACCTATTCATTCCAACCTTTTTCTTATTGATTTAAAAATGTACTGATAGGGCTTTAAAGAGAAATGATTGCATCCACTTGTTTGTTACAAAAGGCCCCTCTACCACCCTGCAGAAAATTCAAACAGGAAAAAGCGAAAAATGACAATCTCCCATGGTATCCCGCACCTGTTAGTGCTTAAGCTGTCCGCTTCCTCCTTTTTATTGTACATTTTAAGCTCTAAGCATGACATTTTCATTAAACACCTTTGCTGTATTCTGACATCGGGTTTACAATGGTTTTTTTTAATGCTAAGATAATATCCTGTGAGGTAGATGCTGGCTTATTTTTATCATTTTTCCGTACTTACGTGCCTTATTAGAAGGCCATGAAGATGGGAGTTAGGACCAACTCTGCTAGTTCCAACGTGACCTCAGCCCCACCACCTCGCTTCTGCAGGCTCCAGCACCCTCTCTGTGAGTACGCAGGCTCTGCTGGTCTAATCTCATCCGGGTATCGTCAGGACGGCATGAGGTCATGTCTGTAGGAGGTGCATGACTAGTATCTGGAACATGGTTGGCTTCTCCGAGCTTGGCGGCGGCTGCTCCTTTGCCTGCATTCCTCTTCGATGACCAGCTTGATTTTTATAAATATTCCTCAAAGAAATGCCCAGGAACTTTCAGACTACGTGACCTCACCTCTGAGGAACCTCGTGCCTCGTTTGCAAAGTGTAGTGGTCAGGCTGAAAGCCGTGACCTCAGAGATAGATCCCTTCCACCCCTGATGGGCCGCCATCTCCATCGTCATTCACAGAAGCTGTGACCGCTACAGAGAAATGACCTATGAACTGGAGGTGACAGCCATCCAGGAGGGCCTGAGGCCACCTTGGCTTCTCCGCACACCCCGAGGAACGCTTGACGCTGTCCCATCAGCTTCCTTCCAGGATAGCGATTCTCTCTAAATGTAAGCTTAGCCTGCTCTTGTCTCAGCCAGGGTTTTATTTATCCATCTATAGTTCTCATGACACTCTGTTGCTGTGATCATCTTCCTGTGCGGTCACTGAAGGAAGATGAACCAAACACTGCAGGGTTCAGCTGGCCAAGTGCTACCTGCAGATCCTCCCCGAGGGACGGAGATTTTCTGCTCCACTCACCGCCGCCTGCCTGTGATCCCTGCTGACCTGGCACGAGGAGCTTTTAATTAAAAATAAGAAATGTCTCAGACACCCGGGTAGTTGGATAAGTCGTCTCACTGATTCATGAACTGCACCTTAGCACTCAGACTTCCCAGATCCCCCTAACCCAGTGCCCTTCAGGGCGTCCAGTGGCCTCTCCTTAGGACCAGAGGTGCCTCCAATGCTCCTAGATAGAACTGAAGGTCACAGGGTCACCCTGCCCTGCCATGTCTGGCCTTGTGTTCCTAGGGAACATCAGTGGAGTCGGCCTTTGCATTACCTCCCCAGGGTGTCCTCAGTGGGCACACTTCTGCACCAGGGAGAGAAGTGAGGTAAAGTGCCTCAATCACATGGGTGCCCACAGAGAGGAGGTGGGATGATACAGTCTACCTGGTATTCAACCTTTTGCTTTTCTTGCTGTGTGGCTTACACGGTCATTCAGCCTCTCTGTGTTCCGATATCCAAAATGAGAATAAAAGAACCTCACAGAGGGACTACACGGGCTTGCCCATGGGAAGAACACACATCCGATACATTCTAAATGTGCAGATTAGCGGCTAATAGCACGAACAATCAAGGATGGGTGGGTCTGGTCCTCAGCACAGGGGTTCATCCGTAATCAGGACTGTAGACCTGAGCTTAAATGCCACCTAAGATGCATCTCCCATGCCTTGCTGGACTGCCCACACCAATCTGTCCTCATTGGCTCTGTGTGAACGAGTTCTCTGCCTTGGAGGCTACTGTGAAGATGAATGGACAGATGTATGGCCAGTACTGGGCACAGTGTCTGGCGTGTTACTGACGTGTGGCAGTGTGAGCCCCCAATGCAGCCCTGCTCCACCAGAGCCGGGTTTGCACCAGGGTCTTCTGAGGCGAGCACTGCTTCTGTTGTTCCTGGTGTTTGTTGGCTTTGTGCTGCCAGGCTAGTCTTGGCAGCTGCTGGGCCTGGGGTCATCAAAGCCATTCTGAAAGGTCCTGATTTCCTCCAGCATCTCCCTCCTGATGGAGACACCTCTGTGCCCTGCCTGTGGAAGCTGAGTGTTTTGGGGTCACTCTGTGAGCTCTCCAGTGTCTGGGTCACTTTGGTTTTTTTTTCCACAAACCGATCAACAACAACCCTTCCACTCCCTGCTCTGTCATGGCTTCTATCCATCCCTCTGTTTGCCTGTATCTTCCTGAAACATCTCGGGCTACCTCCACTTTGCTGCTCCTTGTGTTTGGGTCGGGCCACCCTTCATCTAGGGAGTTCCCTCTCTTCATCTCTTAACCCCACTGATTCCTCCTTGGTCCCACCCATCTTCTTCACAGAGACCACCAGCTCTTTCCAGGTGCCAGAGAAAGCTCACCTCTGAATTTCAATGCTCACCCCTGGGAGGGTGATGGCTGCCTGAGCTTTCTGCCTGTGGTTCCCTGTTCCTCTGGTGAGCAAGCACTGGAGAGGCAAACACAGAAGCCCACAGATAAGGACTCCAGCAACAGCACGCTTTTAGTTGTGTGTATGTGCACCACGCAGGGGCCAAGGAGGTCGGAAGAGGACAGGAGAACCTCTGGGACGAGAGTTCCAGTTGTGAGCTGCCAGGTGAGAACACAGATCCCCTACAAGATTAGCAAGTGCTCTTGACTGCAGGGTCATCTCTCTGGCCACAGGAATTAAGAGACAAACAGAAAAGAAAACAAAAACCCTTGAGTGAAACTGCTTCCATGAGAAAGAATTCACTATATTCTACTTTATATAAACTTGAAATTTTAGTTGGAAACTCATTTTGGAAAGATGGTGTAAAGCACAAACTTCAAAATTTTTAATTCTTTATTCCTGGTGAACTGTTCAGGACTGGCACCCTCAGGAGTTGGCTCCTCCCCCACATGAAGCGGAGATCAGTGGCTGCAGTCTGTGTGTAGTGTTACTTCTCAGACTGAGGCTGTGTGAGAGCCGTGCCTGGGGCCTGTGTGAGAATCATGGGCATTAGAAGGGTTTTTCCACCGTGGCCAGATCTGCACCTGCTAGAGGCCTTCAGAGAACAGCGTGTGATGGTCCATTTCATCAAAGCTGCAGTTCTTAAAATCCCACGGTCAGAAATTCCTACATCCCACGAAAGCCTTCTCTCCTTGGCGCAAACAGAGGGAATCTGCTTTCAAAATACTTCCATGAGGAAACGTTCACATTGTTTAAAGGAAGAGAAATTGGGTGTTTAAGAAAAAAAGAAAAAGAAAAAGTTGCTCTTCCAGAAATAACAGCCCTGCCAGCTTCCTAGGGTCATGAAATAATGCCGTTGGCAATGACATTGAGGTGTTCTGGCATAGTCTCTGGAAGCTTCCTCTCCCCTGGGCCGTATTTTACAGTTTCTGCTTCTATGCCCCATTGCCACAGACATAATTTATTATTTGTTTACACGTTTCATATACTAGGCTAAGGTGGAAAACTAGTGATGCCGTGTTATGAGAGAGGAAAGAGAATATAGTGTGTGTGAGAGAGAGAAAGATAGGGAGAGGGAGAGGTGAGCGGGGCAGACAGACAGACAGACAGACAGACAGAGGGAAAGGCTGTGTGACTATAAACATACAGGCTCACTGAAAGGCTCAGGGGGACCCAACACATTCTGAGCCTCTAACTCGTCACGGCACAAACAACCTTTTCATGACAACCAGAACCTCCTTGGGCTCTTGGCTCGCATCCAATGTGTTCCCTACCCCAGGATCTCAGCTCTAAACTCAGGGAGGTTCAGGCTCCCAGTGGACATGACTCCTCAATCCCTCCTTCAAATCATCTTCTTGTGGAAAGACCCAGAAGGGACTTGTGACAACAGGCATAATGCCTTCCCCCAGGCATCTCTTCCCATGAAACAGACAGGTATGTCCACGGCAGGCTCAGGGAGGTCAAGGACACAAAGACTGAATCCAGGGCTGGAGAGATGGCTCATCTGTTAAGAGGAATTGTTGCTTTTCCAGAGGACCTGGGTTCGATTCCCAGCATCTACATGGCAGCTAAGAACCACCAGTTCCAGGGGATTTGGGCTTCAGAGGATAATGCATAAATATGGTATACAGAAATACATTCAGGCAAAACATCCATATACATAAAAAAATCAAAATAAAATTTTAAGAATCCTGACCGAGAAGAAGGCCTATAGCTTATTTAGTCACTCACAGCCCTTTACCTGGGCTCAGGCAAGTCACTAGAACTCAAGAGGTTCACCTCTAAAGAACACAGAAAGAGATACTTGCTTCCCAGGGCTGCTTCTGAAATCAGACAAACGAAAAAAAATTCATCCAGATCTGGAATGTAACAAAAGAAGCTGAATTTAGTTTCCACACTGTTGGAAAGAAATAAAAAGGAAGAAAGAAAGAAAGAAAGAAAGAAAGAAAGAAAGAAAGAAAGAAAGAAAGGAAGAAGGGGAGGAGGGAGGGAGGAAAAAGGAAGGAAGGAAGGAAGGAAGGAAGGAAGGAAGGAAGGAAGGAAGAAGAGGAGGAGGGAGGGAGGAAAAAAGGGAGGGAGGGAGGAAGGAAGGAAGAACAACAGCAAAGCCCTAGTAAAATGGCTATTTAGAAGTGTGCAGTGTGTGTCACCCACAGGGCTGGGCTGTAGCTGAGTGGTAGAGTATCTAAATAGAATACATAAGACACCTTGGGTCAGTCCCTAGCACCATTAAATGAAATCTTTTAAAAAACACATGTTGCCAACTCTCATGGTGTTTTCAAAGCATATGCTCAAACAGCTTTGGGATGTCGAAATAACATTCAAAGGCAGTTCTTTGGCAAGATCGTTAGTACAATAATAAGTGACCTCTGTTCGTTAGAAGCCACTCCAGTCTTTGCATCAGATGTGTGTGGCACTCGCTGCATCACAGGTGAAAACAGAATGCAGGGGCAGTCTGTTTAAGAAACTTGGCGGTTTTCTTACTTTGATCTAGTTCTGGGACTCTCTTTATTATTTGGGTAAGGAAATCAGGCCCGATGGGATTAGTGGCCTGCCGGAATTCACAAAGAGAGACAGTAATTAAAGTCGATCTGAATGCTAGATCTCCGTTCTTTTTTTTTTTTTTTTTTTTTTTTTTTTTTTTTTTTTTTTTGGTTTTTACCTTTCAAAGGCATCCCTGGGATGACAAGCACAAACACCTTTAGGAGGCGGGGTCCTCTGAACCCAGGCACGTCTTAAACCAAGAGGCAAAAATGTTCAGTAGGCGGCGCCGGAGAGCCCAGATGGTAACTCCCTTCCTGGCTCCCTTCCTAGGGGCCCAGTAGATGGGAAGGGCTTGGAATTTAATCCTCAGCATTCCAGCCAGGGTTCCTGTGACATAATAAAGCCCAAGGAGGGATCTCGAGTGACTTGTCAGCAGAACCCCCAGAGGGATGTTCTATAGATAGCCAGGGCGTGTCACAGGCTCAGTCCCTCTCTGCAGAGGGAAGTTCTTTCATGCCTGAGCTGGGCAGTGCGGTGAGCAGCAGGTGGAAGGGTGGGGACCTACCAGGCGTGGGCCCAGAAGACTGTAGGGCTGGGAATTGTGTGTGCGGGGTGGTGGGAGGAGCCCAGGCCCAGGACGGAATTCCAACTACGGCGTTTTGGAGAAAATGTTTTGTTATTTGCCCTGGCTGACCCCACTCCGCGTTAGGACGAGGGCTGCAAAGGAGAAGTCCCAAATACAGAGACTGACACAGTCTTTGATGTGGGCTCTGAGAAGATCCGAGGAACGCGCCAGGTTGTCTTTTGGGGAGAGACGCGCCAGGAATGTCGGTGGCCTGCGCCGTGCTGTGATTGGAGGTTGCTGGTTTCCCTCATTTGCATGGCTGAGCAGTTGGTCAGTGCCTTGTTTCCCAGCACAGACTATTTACCTTCCCACTTCCAAGCCCGCAACTGTCCTATCAATAAAGTCACATAAATACCGGAATGACTGCAGAGACTCTAGCCATTACTAATATTTTCCCTCGCCTTGTTTACTGGAGGAGAGAAACTCTCAGAAGCCATGCATATATTTTACTTAAAATAATAACTGAGCTGCCAAGGGCTTTAACGATATAATTTCATCATGGGATTGTGGACTCCTTGGTTTATGTCGCTGTCAGACCCCCAGGACAGGAATTAATTCATGTAACTGGTTCAAATCCAAGTCCTGTTTTGTGTATTCTCCCTTAGGGGTGACACACTAAGCCGGCTATTCTGATGGCCCAAACATTGATGGGTAGGGTATGAGATGCAGAAAAACCCTGCCCTGGTGTTCTCATTAGCTTCAGAATTAATTCATTCGTGTGGAGCCACATACTGTCACTGTTAAAATCGTGCACACTTGGGTCAGAGAGCCTGGGTTTATTTGAATCGTGGGTTAGCAAAGCTGAGAAACTTGAGACAAATTCCTCTCACCTGTAGTTAGTGGCAGTTGGTACCCAGTTCCCGGGGGATGTTGGGATAAAATGTGCGCACAGCTGATGGGCTGGATGAACCAGATACCTGCGAAAAGTCTGTTCCCCGCGCCTCGACAAAGCTGAGCTAGTTCCTGACCCCTTTGAAGGTCCAGGAATCTTAGCCATCCCATCCAGAAGCATCTCTTTTTAGCCCCTAAATTCCTCAGATGTTCTGCATATGTGAATTGTATTCTTCCCAGCCCCTGCCCTGTCTGGAATCTCGGGATCCCCTGTGAGAGTCTAGCGCAGCTGCCTGCTGCAAACAATTTAGGGGACATTAAACAGAGCATACTGTAATTCCACAGCAAGGTTCAGAGTGGACTTGCAGAGGCTCTCGTGGGTGTGCTGAGCTCTGCCTGGAAGGATCCTGCCCTCCCTACACCCACCAGGCCAGAAGCAAGGACTCTTCAAGTAGCAAGGACCATCGGGCTTCCCCTTAAAGCCGGCCAGGGTACAGAGTTTCCTCCTCAAGGTGTGTGGGAGCGCTTCCCAGTAGGTGTAACCATGGCTCTTGCCTGTGAGCAGCTCTTCCCTCAGTAACACAAAAGGAGGGCTTAGGAGCTTTCCCACTCTGTTAGCTGGGACCCTGGGCTATGTTTCTGAACTTGTTTATTTTGAAATCTGAAAGATAGGAGAGGCTAGAGAAAGGTTCTGTAAAATGAACAGATCCAATAGCTTCTGGCACGAGCAAAGAGAAGTAATGATGATAACGGGAGGTAGGGATTGTTTGGGCAACTGGTTGGGATGGGGTGTGGGGACCAAAGAAAAGGAACCACTTTCTGAGCCAAAACCAGAAAAGTCTGTGGGCCTTTGACAGCCACACCTTGTCAGAGGCCCAAGATGCCAAAATGTTTTGGGGCTCTGCTCTGATTCCTAAATGATTTTATGGCTACCTCTGGGGAGGGAGGTCCTAGAGTAAAAATATCTCTTTATCAAGAGGTTGAGAAAAGAGGACCTTTGGCCTCAGTGAAGAACTAACATTCCAGCTGAGTCTGGTTCTTCACTTGGCCAAGGGATTGCCCCTAAGAGGTGGGTTCACCTTAAAACAGGCTGAAGAGGGAGTCAGAATAATTGTCTTTAATGAAAGACTGTGCTTCGCTTCCCAGAATCCCTATGTTGAGTGAAGCCGCTTGCAGGGCTTCAGTAGCTTATGGACCACAGCCATGTAGGTTATAAGCCTTCCCTCGCTTCTGAATGGTTTATGGAATTATTCAGAAAACCGTAACTTTTCCTTTTCTTCCATGTCTTCTTAAGCACATTTTCCCTAACACTTTGCCCCCCTCACCACCACCACCAACATTTTGGACTTCTGTGCTCTTTCTTTAAAGTCTTCATCCCCATCATGTGGTTGCTTATCTACCTTGTGCCTGGCCACGACAATTTAAAACATCATGGCCTTTTTCCTTCTCTCCTCCTTTCTCTTCCTCCAGGCAGTTGCTGAGGTTTCTACAGGTTGCCTGCCCTGGGGTTTTCCTTCAAATTCTAATAAAAATCCCCAAGTGTGTATTTGAGTCAATTCCTAAATTCTTTTATTGATGAGACTAAGACTCCCCAAAGGAGGACCCCGATTCCCCTGCATCATCAAGGTAGATGTAACAGGCCCCCAGACCTTAGCAGAAAGGACACAATGATAAAAGTCCTATTCAGACCCTGGAACCCAGCACGTAGACAGCAACACCTACCAGCACAAGAACAAAGACCCAATCCATCATCGCCCCCAGGCTGGGAAAGTTCTTAAAGTACTACAACCTTGATATTTTGGTGTCTGCAGTTCTGCTTCTGGTTAACAGTTCTTCCTAGCTGAGGGATGTCAATCCAGGATATGGGTTTTGTGTTTCAAAGTCCTCCCCAAGAAAAGTCCAGAGCTACACTAGGATCCCGAAGGCCCGGGGTAGTCGTTAGCTGGCTAATAAAGACTTTCTCTTGACTTGAACCGTGTGTCTTAGTGGTCTTCTCTAGTGGATGCTTCACAACACAAAAAAAAACTCCAAGGGAAAAATTCCCTTGCAGGCCATGCTCAAGAAAGCTGCAGGACTCCCCCCTCCTTCACACCTCTCTCTCTCTCTTGGGCCTTTTTTCCAGTGCACCAAATTAGGTGATATGAGAAAAGATGTTTCAATATCCAGATATTGCTTTTAACAAAGAAAAGGAGATTTTGTTCTAAAAAAAAATGATTTTTTTTGGAGAGATACAAAATGTGGTCGCAGTATTTCTCCAGAGGCCGGAGTTGGAGCTCATCAACGGTGGAGTCAGAGTTCTCACATACTTCTTGTGAGGCAGTAGCAGCTTGAAAGGGTAGGGAGTGATGTCCACAGGCGGTGGAGGGTCTCCTGCAGGACTGTAACACACAGCTGAGGAATGGCAGCCTCTAACGGCCTCTGATGGATGTCTGCTTTCTCCAGTTCTTCCTACTCATTTCTCTCAACCTTTTCTTAGAGAGCTCTGCTCTCCTTGTAAACATTTCCCTCTCACCTGTGTGGGGGAACTGGACACAGTCACTTTTAGGAACTGTGAAATGGAAGGAAATGGATTTGCAGGTCAATCAGCAGCTGCCAAATGCCCAAAGCGGATCTTTGGAAACAAAGAACCTCAGCCAAGGCGGAAAAGGAATAGAAGCGTGCTGGTTTTCACCTCTGTGGAAGACACCACACCTGGTAAGTCCTGTGTGTTTCTCCACAGCACCCTGGCCAGTTCTTCCTAGTGGTTGCACCTAGCGGTTGATGTTCCCTAAATAGTACAGTTCCCTCGCAGGTTAGGGAAATAGCTGTGACACACGGAGAGAGGTGAGGGCTGCCTCAAGTGGGTGCCTCTCTTTTCAGCAGTTTCTTGTTTACAATTGACACCATCCTGAACCCCAGAGGACTAAGTCTGCAGTTTTAGTTATTCTGAGAAAGCATCGATATAACAGATGCTCCGGAAAGTGGTCCCTGGATAGAGGACCTGTTGTTGTTCATCACAGACACTGAGCATCTACCTGATAAGCCGTGTGCCATTCCTGGTACCCGAGACACCGACAAGGATGATAGAAACCACTGATCCGACACCGCCTCTATATTTGCAGTGAGCTGACACTCCTCTTCCCGAGTCTCTTGGCCTTCCTGGGTTTCGGTTATATAACAGGTCCTTGCTCTTTTCATGACTTTTTCATCCCCCAAAGCTCTCCCCTGAAAACCAAAGCCACCTTTCTGCTCCTTTAATGGAGCAAGATTCCCAGCCAGTATACAGCAATGTATTTACTTAACAGAGAGACCTGAGCAGAAATTAGACAGCCTATCTAGACGCGGTCTGGTTACACTTTGCCTGGTGGTGGAATAGATTCATTTGTAAAGTCTTATACACTAAAGAGCTTTGGGTTTGACCAGGCTGTGCATTAGTCACCTCCAAAGCAGTGGCATTTAATTTCAGCTTCATTCTGAGGCATTAAGAAGTGTATGTGTTAGATTGCTTCTCACAATGTTTTCTCTGCATGATGACTTTTCCCCTCCCAGCCCAGATTCATGGAGTTGTTTTGAGGGTTTTATGCTAGGGCTAAAGATACAAAGTTCTTTTCATCACCAAAATGGGCTTTTACTTTGACAGCTCATCCTCTTGGGCACACTTCAGTAGCACCAATGAACACAAGCAACTGTCCCACATACAGCTGGGCATAAGTCGAACAGAGCTGTGCACTGTGAAAACTCATGCTAACATCTAGGTATCGAAAAGGCCATTTTAAGGAATGCCAAAGGCTGCTGCTTTGAGTATCTGACACCCCAGACGACATGAATTTTTAGAAGCTAGTGATAGTTATTTTGCCTGTTATCCAGCTGTGCAGACGCTGAGATATTGATTCAGACCCCTTTCCTCAAGCTGCACAGCTGTGGCTTCCTGCAAAGCCCAAATCCTGCAAAGTCCAGATCAGAACGTGTAAAGCTGGTGACGTTATAACACAAGTCAGATTTCACCTTCAAACTCTTAACTGCTTGGGAAGATAAACACCAGAGCCAGGCTTGGTGGAGCATGCCTATAATCCCAGCACTCGGGAGGCTGAGGCAGGAGCAGCATGAGTTTGAGGTCAGCTTGGGCAACAAAGTCCTGTCTTAAAAACGTCCAAAACGCACAAAGGACTGCCCAGCAAGATAACTCAGCAGGGAACGGCGCCCACCATCAAGCCTGACTGACTTAAACATGATCCCTGGGCCCCACATGGTGGAATGAGAGAACTAGCCCTTGCAAATTGCCTTCTGTCTTCCACATAACTCCCGCACTGATGAGAGCGTTGGCCTGCCTCTACGGTGACTGTAGTGTTAGGGAGGTTACCAGAGGCTGTTTCATGGGGCTTCTTACTAACACCATCGTTGGAAATTTCCTATCCTATCTCCACGAGCTCATTCATTGGCTTGAAGTTTTAGGATATGTGAGGAATTCTAGCTGGAGTCAGGGTTATTACTTCGGAGAAAACCTGAGGCTATACTTGAAAGGAAAAATATCGGCTCGGGATCCCCGAGGCCAAGTTCTCAGCACAAATGAGATTTATTTGCCCCAGAGGGATAAAAGGCAGGGAATTATAGAGAAAGACAAGAAAGAGAGGAAAAAGGAGAAGGAGAAGGGAACAAGGGAGAGAGGAGAAAACAGGCAAGGGAGAGGGGTAAGACGTATTTGTCCCAGAATAGGGAGGGACAAAAGACTGGCTCTGGACAGAGAGGAGCAGACAAGGCTCAGAGGAACATGGCAGTTTAAAAGGTAAAGGGGAACACCCAAAGTTAGGATGGAGTGTTTAATTTTAATTGGGTATGTTAATTAGGTGAGTCAAAGGGGGCTTTTGATTGCTGGACTTCAGCACTTTGATAGCCAAACCTTGGTAGTAAGCCTCGGGAGGAGGGATTGGCCAAATAAGGGAATAAACCTTACTGGTTAGCTTTAGGAATGTAATCTAAGGATTTTTTTCTTAGCAAGGCAAAGGAATGGAGAGAAGACAAGGTTTGCCAGAGCCCTGTTAGCCAGGTCCGGACTGGCTAAAGTCCCTTCAGTATTTTTCTTATAGAGCTGATAATCTACTGGGAGAGACAGACATAAAAATAACATTGCTTATACACACATCTCACATTGTGCAAACTTTGGCTTCCCAGGGTATGGGAATCCCTTAACCAGAACATTCCTCATCTTTGAACAACTCTAATAGCAACCGTGAGGCTCCTCAAGAGAGATCTTCAGAAAAATCAGTTTCCCAGGCAGGCTTCACACAGGGCTAGGTAAGGCCAGGTGCGCCCTCCCCTGTATCCACTGATGGAAAAAGACAGTGGGTCAGTGACTGGGGGCTGAAAGGCCTTCAGAGGATGCCACAGCAGGACATCCTGTGACCACTCCAAACCAGCGGGAACCAACATGGCTGACCGGGAGCCCAGCTGCTTCTCACTACCATTTGCTTTATCGTAACGCCACACCCACCAACGGCCTTCAGAAATAACCTGCTGCTGCCATAACCCTGTGCCAGGACACAGTAAAATAAAACAAATCCCCTCTCCCCGGCAACAAATTTATCAGAACGGCAAACGGGAGAACAACCCTCATTTCAAAAATTTCCTCATGCATTCCTGGAATGCATCTCTCTCTCTGTCTCTCTGTCTCTCTCTCTGTCTCTCTCTCTGTCTCTCTCTCACACACACACACACTTTAACTCATAAATAATCTGGTTCACTATTCAAGTGTGTCCTTAAGAGGAGCCATTCATTCCCTTGCCCTGTAGTCAGACTGATGAATATCTTAAATATCACCATAGAACCTTCATCCAGAAACTGATGGAAACAGAGGCAGAGACCCACAGCAGAGCACTAGGATGAGCTCCCAAAGTTCAGTTGAAGAGTGGGAGGACTGAGAATATGAGCAAAGAGGTCAAGACCATGTTGGGAACACCCTACCTACACTATCCTGCCCAAGGAAGTCCCTGTGAGCCACGTGGTTAGTGTTAGAGGAGCTGAGTTCAAACCTCAGCTCCGCCCTTTATCGGCCACGACCCTCTAGTGTGAAGTGAGATAATTCACTCTCACTCTACCCGACTCCCTGTCTTGGATGTCTATGTATTGTCATTTTTGGTATTTTTATGGCATGCCATTGAAATGCCTTTCTAGGACTGACATTCAAATTGGCTAGAGTAATAACTGTCCCCTGTGCCCAAACCCGCCCTCATTCTGTTTCCCCAAAGATGACAGCCTCGAAGCCTGTTGATGTTTTCAGTTCTTGTGGCTTCTTCTCGTCTCCAAATGGTATGTTTATACTGCCGTGTCTGGATCACCCTCCTTAGCTGACATCCTCTACCTGCTTCAATCCACCGGGAAGTAGTGATTCACGTCTCCCACTCCCTCCAAGGTTTTCAGTTTTTGCCATTTTAGTTTCTTTCTCTGTGGCTGCTGTAATTACAGATAAACCTTTAGTTCCTACCCTATTGATAGCCAGTGATATATTTGACTTCTTTTTCTGCAAGAGGGGGAGCAAGGTGTCTGTTTCCTCTACTCCCCCCTCTCTCTCCAAGTCCTAGCTACTCTGTAACCACAGTGAATTTCCCCAGCTTTGTTTATAGGTTGATTCTAAAGACTGAAAACCAGAGAACAAGGCTTACTCACCTGACAACTATGTAAATGTTGTTAATTACAGAGCAAGTAGCTGCCATGATTCTGTTTCTTCTCTCTAGTGCCAATGTCATGACCTGTGTGCCCTTCAAAGCAAACTGAGTTTAGTATCAGACATAGTCTTTCTAGCGTCCATCCATCCGAGTGCTGGAAATAAAGCTACATTTCCGTTTCTATTTCAATTATGACCTAGTTACAAAACCTTTTGTTTTTCCTGGGTTTTGATTGCTTCTTTTTTTCTCTTGTTAATAGATGATTTTTCCTTCATCTCCTGAGTCAGCTTTTACTCATGCTCATTTATTCCTAGGAATGGAGTCCAGTCTTCTTAAAAAGAATTGCTCTTGTAACCTGCTGATGTTGTTTTAATTCAAACGAATCTCTGTTAGATCAGTTGACATCTGGTATCCAGGAATTTCCTGGATAAATTTAATCACCTCCTATATCAAAAAGGTTTTCTCCTATATCAGAAAGATTTTCCTTTCCTGGGAGTTTAAATTTGTCTTTCTAGAGTCTGTACACTGAGCTTCTTGAGAAGGAAATTGCAAATATAAACTCATTCTTCACTATTGGGTCTGAATTCTGCTCTGCTTACCTTTACATCTTGTTATTTTGATAGAGATTGTAGTTTCCAAACAATCTCTTCTGGGAACTTTCAAAGACAGTTTTCCTTCACAGGAGTGTGGCTGTGAATTCTTTTTCCTTCCAGGGACTTAGTTCTTCTCTTTCAAACCTTGTAGAATATTCTGAAACTCCACAGTACATCAGATGGGGGTTCCATGCTAAGGACTTGGCCGACTGGTGTTTTGAAAGCTCCCAGCCTTCTGTCTTTCCTATTCTCTTTGGTTTGAATTCCTGTTGTTTTTTTCTTTTCTCTTTGGACCCCCGACAGCCAGAGCCACAGTTGTCTGTGCTTCTCTCCTTTGCAGCTCCATTCTCTGCCCCCTCTGTGCTCTGAAAGTTTCCCCTCAGCTTCTTAGTCCATCATTTCTATTGCTCTCCTAATTTTGGAAACATAGCTTTTAATGATTTGTTTTAATTATTTATGTGTGAATCAGCAAGTGGGTGTGTGCATATAAACGCAGGTGTTTACAGAGCCCAGAAGTGTCAGGGCCCCTGGAGCCTGAAGATACAGGCAGCTGTGAGTCACCCCATCTAGATGCTGGGACTCAAACTGGGGTTCTCCAGAAGAGCAGTGAGTGTTCTTGACTGCTGAGCCCCTCTATGGTATTATTTTTAATTTCTGAGGATCTCTTCTTGGTTTCTGGTTAATTACCCCCCTCTTTCCCCACTTCCTCCAGGAGGCAATGAGTATGCCCTTGAATTTGGTTAGCGTCCTTCAAGTTTCTTCTGCCACTGACTCTTATCCCTCACTGCCTTACAAATGTGCAGGGACCAACCAGAATCAGAAAACAAACAATCTCAAAATGGTGGGAACCAGTGCTTCTGGCTGGATGGTCTCCGATTCTTAGAAGAGCTTTGAAAGTAATAGTTAGCCGTTGAGTTCTTCTGGGGCAGGGGTAAAAAGCCTAGCAATAGTCCTGGACAACTTAAAACCTTTTTCCCCCTGCTCTTGAATGCTGGAGAACTAGTTGGGCTGGTTGGGAAGCCTGCAAGGCCTGAGCTTGTTCTAAGTTCTTGCACCTTCTCTCACAGGTGAGTCACGCTGCACCAGATAAATGCTCATGACTCTTTGGATTTTTTATGGTGTATAACAAGCTATTTCTCTATACCCTTAGGAGGGGGAAGTAATACTTAAAAGTTGACATCACCAACAGGTGATAAACTAAAATATCAGTATAATAACAAAGGAATGAGAGGGATATGATTAGCATAATCAGAAAATACGGAAAAAATGAAATTAAATATTATACATTTAAAATCCCCCCAAATAAGAGACTTTTACAAGCCAAGAACATTTATTGTACACATATTAAACAAATTATTATTATTTTTGTTTTCCTTTTTATTTAGGATTTTAAAATACTTTTATTAGTTCATTGTGAATTTCATATAATGAGTTCAGATCATATAACCCCTCTCCTAGGTCCTTACAGACACAGCTTCTTTCTCCACCCATTCAACTTTGTATTCTCTTTTCTTTTAACACACGTGATGTCCAAGTTTGTGCTGCCTATATATTCTCAGGTGTGTGGTATCACACAAAGCACAGAATCCATGAAAAGAAGGTCAGATATGGTGGTACATGCCTGTTGTCCTACCGTCAGGGAGTTGGACACAGATGGCTGGGATCACTGTACCATTTTCCCCTTTATAATGTGCACGATGACACCTTTTCTGTTTATTTTTCTGGCAGATGGTTCTGGTTGAAGCTTAGTAGCCCTTCTCCTCCATCTGTTATATGATCACCCTTCCGGCCACTTTTCAGTGGGGCACATGACAACCCTGAGTGCCTAGATGTGGCCATGTGACTAGAGTTCTAGCCTATGGGCATCAATGGACGGGTCATGTGACAGCTGGAACTGTCTATAGGAGACAGTACGCATGCACCTTTGTCCCTTATCTTCCTTCTCCTCTGCTCAGTCAACTCTACAGTGGCCATGACGTCTCTACAGATGTAAAGAACTTATGTTTCTGCACCGTGGAGACCAGCACTAGAGTTCCATAGGACAGGGAAGTTGTGTTTTGCTTAAGGAAACACTACTGTAAGCTTTTTGTCCCTACTGCTAAGTCAAAACCTAACAAATACGATCTTTAAAAATATTTCTGTGGTACCGAAAATAATCACTGTGAAAGTGATTTGTAAGTGATAAAGGGCTATTCAAATGTCAGGAGCTATTTTTATTCCTCATACCTAGCTAGAATTATAGCTGCCCCTACTGCAAGGGACGACCCTTAAATTATTCATTTCCATCATCAACAGCTGGAAGAGCACTTGCTGTATTTACTTATGAAATACATTTTAAGATATTCAGTACATTTATGTATTGAATGTACTCTAATGTTTTCAGTATATTTACCAAGTAAATATATTTATAAGTAGAATTCAATATATTTACTTATTAAATAAATGCCTCCACTAATTATTAGTTCTGCCAAAGAGTTACAAAATCACAAAAAAAAGACAAAAGAAAAAAAGGTTAGAATATTTTCAGCTCATTAATCTCCGTGATAAGGAGCGTTAAAAAATTAATAGAAAGGTGTGAGCCAAGGATGTGGTATTGAAGGCAAAATGCAAATGATCCTTAAATACATGGGAAGGAGCTTGGCCTTGCTGGCAAGGAGGCTAATGCAAATGGAAAGACACAGTGACACAGGGCTCCTGAGTCCCTAGATCATTCCACATCCTAGACTTGTCCCCATGCTGGGTGAGTTAGTTGTGGGAAGCGAGCATCCTCCCACAATGCCCTGGGAATACAACATGATACCCATCATGGAGAGACTATAAACAGTCCCAAGGTGCTGGAGACATTATTCCAGTCATCCAGGAATCCCACTTTTGCGAATCTATTCAGTTTGTCTGGTGTTTGTGTGAGTGTGTTCATCATAGCCATGTCATAGCATCCATAAGAATACAGAAGGTCCCAGATGGCCCAGGTTGGAGAGCTGGCTCCATGGTTAAGAGTACCACATGGCTAATGTAAAGGACCTGGGTTGGGTTCCTAGCACTCACTTCAGGCAGCCCACAATTGCTTATAACAATATCTCCAGAGGCATACACAGATACCCAACACATGACACAGACATGCACACATACACATAAATAAAAAACAATCAATACATTTTCAAAGAATGACTTTTCCTTGAAAACAAATACAGGTGACCTGGAGCAACATGGCCTAGAACTGCTCATGTGCACACACAGGCAGAAAATTTTGAGGGAGGGAGGGAGGATTAGATTTAAAAACTTACAGATAAGTCAAATAGCCTAGACATACAAAAACTTCAGAAAAAGATGAATAGGTCATGAATACATATTTAGAGATAATAGCCCATTGTATCATTTACTTCCAATAATGTACAAAAATATAAAAACAGAAACATCCTGGGGGTTCAGAAGCAGCTCAGAGATGGAACTTTTGTAGGGACTCGGATTAAATTCTCAGAACTAAATCAAAGTCTATCAGAACTTGTACATGCAAAGGCTGGCAAACCATAATGATGGCAAAATTCACGGTCAGGAGAAACACATACAGAAGTAAAGAGACAGGGTTGTCATCAGCTGCTGGGGTAGAAGGGAAATGGCTTTGAGACTCATTGTTACTATTGAAGGGTTAGGGTTGTGTGCAGATTTTCCATTTCATGGTAGACAATGCTGTAACCCCTGCTGGAGACACCACGCACAGGTTCTTCTCCTTTTCCTGGGTTCCTGGTTTCTGAAGGTTCCAACACAGTATCAAACTTACATGAAAATCAACTTGCATGCTTTTATCTTGTTTGTGGTAAATAATCTATTCAAGAGAGTCTCAGTCACCAGCATTTTGACAGATGAGTCCCCACAGCAAGGCCCAGAATTGCTGCTTGTCCATGTCTTGGGGACACAGGAACCAAAGGTTGAGTTTGAAGTGAGAGGCCACCAGGGGAAAAGGCATGCCAAGAGAAGGGTAAAAGGGAACCTATTGTCGACATGAACCTGTATCCATCACGGTTGGTTAGGATAGCAGATAACTCCCCAGGTGTCTCTTGCCTACAACAACACATATTTTCTTTCTCGGTTGTGAAAAGCTTTCTCCAGCTCTGGCTCACTGTTTGCCATGAGCTTGGTGAGATAAAGAGTTGGAGACGGTTAATCTCCTGTTACTGTTTGCTTATGAGACAAATGGCAGTGGACCCCTGGCAAATAGCTTCATAGGGCAGATTCCTATTACATCGCCTTATGGCTAAGTTATGGGATTCCTGCTGTCCTTGATGTCCCAATTCATGTCCCCCTAGTGCCATGTTTTCCCTAAGTTGACAGCTCAGTGGAGTGGCAGGGAATCCTGGGCTGCAATGTGGAATGACATGGCTTTTATGAAGGGGGGTGTCAGGACTCCCGGGAGGTACTTGAAGACCTGAGAAAACAGTTTTCCAGTGGCCACAGTCACTGGGTGCTGGTGGACCACTGCTTAGGACAGTCCCTAGGATGAAGAAATAAGTCCCACACAGCTCTGTCCTGCTGGAGCAGAAACTGAGAGTTTACATCCTGATCCACAAGCATGAGACAGAGAAAGCAAACTGGGAAAGGTATGGGCTTTTGAGGTGGCACAACTCCTCCAACAAGGTCACACCTCCTAGTCCTTCCCTAATGGGTCCATGAACTGGGGATCAAGTATTCAACCAGATGAATCTACAGGGACCATTCTCATCCAAATCACCACAGGGAACATAGTAAGCATTTGTTTGAGGATGGGGCCCTGGGTCTGATCTCCTCAGGATTATTCTTTGTGCACATGCTTAGAAGGTGACAGCATGCATAGCAAACCTACCGTGCAAAAGGAGTGGGTAAAACCCGCTAGGTAAAATCAGCTCCAATTACCACCCAGTTTAATCACTATGTTGCCAGTAATGATCAGGTTTGGGTACCCCTGGAGCAGCTGCAAGGAATCAGTCTGGCTGCAGGCATGCATTACCCGGAGCTCTTTAGTCAGCTTTGGCTATGATATAAGGCATTAGTAACGGCATATGATGGACCAACAGAAGTCATTCCATTTGCAAAACACCTGGGCAAACTTCCTAGTAGACCACCTACTAGGTAGATTGTCACCTGACGAGTATGTGTAACCGAAGTACAACAAATAGAAGTTAGGGGACTCTGGCCAGTTTGTCTGTGTGAAGGGAGGCTGAGAGAATCACTCACCTCTGGCTCCGTTTCCCAGTTTGAGACATATTTTCTCCCTGATTCATCACCATCACCATCATCATCAAAACATAATTTTGCTGAGTATTTAATCACCGTCTCCAGCAGCAGTTCAAGAGACCACCCATCCAGCTAATGAGGAATACTATCATGATAATTTTTATTATCCAACTTGCTTATTCAACATTCAGCAAATGTCTATCAAGCACCTAAACTACACTGTGCTGGTGACTGTCAGAACAGAGTTGTGCGTCCCAGGCAGGAACAGAGAGATGTGTCTGTTCAAGGACTCCACAGATTGAGGGAAGAGGTAGACATTAAGAAATGAGCACACAGTTATGAAGTTAGTTGCTTTCCTTTGAAAAGAGAGCGACATTTCTAGGAAACTTTTGGGCCCTTAAACTTATCATTTTGCTTCCCCCAAGTTTGCTGCTCCCTAGATATTCAGTCTGCGTTCTTTGCACAGAAACATGACTCATCCTAGCAATTACTTCTCTGTTACTTTCCATCTCTAACATCCAATTAATCACCAAGGACTGCTAATTTTACTTCCCAAGTGCTTTTCTAACGTGGCCCTTCTCTCCTCACAACCCTCTTCACCATACTGTGGAAGCTCCGGATGGCTTTTAACAGGCCTCTCAGGAGCTTTTGTCCTGGTCAGGACTCGGCTGCAGAGAACCAGCTCCTCTCTCTTCCATGTACGTGGAAGGCAATGTGAGAAGGTGGCAAATGGCCTATGCAGTTGTTGGAAAGGCCAGAGAAGCAGGCTGAGCTTTCCAAAGTGTCTTTTAAAGTCACATTGCAGAACATGGATGCCCCTTGCTGCCCCTTGCACAGTGGGTCGCTTCCGGCCAAAGAGAGAAGCTACGCTTCAGTTGTCAGCTCCAGGATCGCACTTCCCATCAGTGTTGGGGAACTAGGATGATTGAGACACTCATTTAGGAAACAGCCACAAGAAGCAACCATGATCATAAAGCCAGAACATGCACCTTCACGAGCTGGCACACCAGCAGCAGGAACACCCTGCACCTTCATGAGCCGCACACCTCTTATGGAGTGTTTTCTGCCCCTCTACTAACCTCTGGCTTAGTAATATGATTTTATTACAACTCATTTACCCTCCTGTCTTTAGACTTATTAACAGATACCCTCACCATATATCAATGATGACTAGGTATTATCCGAAAAGGCACCTACCAAGACCACCACATTCTCATCATCCAAAAAGGCCTCCACTATGGAATAGTCCTATTTATTGTGTCTGGTCTTCTTTGTGGGCTTCTGAGCTTTCTACCCCTCCAGACTGGTATCTGCACACAACTTAGGAGGCTTCTGGCCATCACAGGAATCACTCTGCTTGTCCCCTCAAAGTTCCATTACTTAGTACATCAGTACTACTAGCATCAAGAGTCTCAATCACATGCATTCACCACAGAGCTGCCCAAAGCTGGAGGCTGTTCCTAGAAGATGACAGCATCAATCAGTTTGATAATAAAAGAAAAACTATGCAGACAGGCAAGTGGATAGAGGGATGGTGAGATGGATAGATGGAAGACAGACAAGCAGACAGGCAGGCAGGTACATAGATAATAGACTGTTCTGGTTTAAATACAAAGCATTCCCAACAAGGCTCAGTGCTGAAGGCAGTTCCCATTGCAGTAATGTCAGGACGTGGGGCTTTTGAGAGGTGATTGGGTCCTGGGGACTCTGACTTCATGAAAGTATTGATTCATCAATTGATTTGAGTCTGATGACACCATTGGAGGTGATGGAAACATAGGGAAGTTTGTCCTTGGGCCCTGTCTTTGAAGACTATTATTAAAGTGTGAGCCATCATGCCCAGCTTGGGATTGATCTTTTGAAGGACCTCACTAGCTGCACACAATCACACAATTTGTGCTGAAATCTGTAAGGCTGAGTTGAGACTTGAGTGGGTGAACTAGACTCTAACGTCAACTCTCGTCAAACTGCCATCCTGGCCAATAGATCTGTGGAAGACCTGGGGCCCTGTGTCCCTGGAGTTGAGAGCTGTCAGTGGCAATGCTCTCAGAAAAAAATGAGGGCCCCGGGAGTTGAAAGGAGCTTTTGGCAGAGTTCCAACAGGGCATCAAATGCTCCAAACAGAAGAGCACAGGGCAAAGCTCATTCCCTTGAGGGCTGACTACCAGGACCACAAATCCTAACATAAACACAGACAGTCCATGCACCTCAAATGATGAAGAAAATCTACTTAGGAGACAGCTCAGATACCTTCAACCACTGTGGAATTTGTGGTAGGAAAAAAGAAAACAAAGACCATCTAGGGTGGGATTTTTAGGGAGCTTATGAGTGATAGAGGGAGAGCTGGGCTGTGGAGAAACGGTGAAAGGAGCAGATGTGACTAATTGAGAAAATGCCCTACAGACAGATCTTATGGAGGCCTTTTCTCAACTGAGCTTCTCTCAGGTGACTTTAGCTTGTATCAAGTTGGCATAGGACTAGCCGGCACAATGTCCGTTTCTCACGTCATCTTTACCATAGCAAAGGGCATGCCTAAAAATCAGGTTTTAGCTGACTCTTCCAGCCTGACCACAGGGAGGCAAGCTGACTGGACTGGCTGAAGACTCTATGCCAGGGGTCTACTTCCGAGGGATGTATAGGGAATCAGGGCCAGTGCAAGTGAGGACAATTAAGTCTGGGGAGCCAATCCATCTATAATTTTCTAGACAGACTCTCTCTCTTAAAGCAGATTTTGGGGAGAGGCAAAAATGGAATAACTCTATACCCCAAAACAACAGTCAGAAGACATCTGGTTTTATTTATAAGGATTATGAAGAAGATACACTTGAACGCTGCCACTTCCTTCCAGCAATGGTGGATGGAACGGAGTTGAGAAGCAATCAATCCACAGGCTCAGATGCTCATCTTAAAAACCACCACCTCTAATTTTCCCTTGGACACTTTAATCGTGCCTTCCTCTGGCCTCACTCCCAATTAATTTTCTGTAAATAATGTAAGCACTTAAGTGTTAAGAATGTTAAGAACTCTCTTTGTAAAAGCAAATGATCCCTTTGAAGTGTAAATATCCCTCTCCATTTATAATATTGATATTACCTGCTGCTGTCATAGACATTTATATTTTCATAGTGTTCCTGTGCACAGCTGTATTTGATCATCCATTCAGATGGCTCCTCCATGTGTGGCGCTACTGGAGGGCTCCACTCGTGATGCTGCTGGAGGACTCCACGCGTGGCATTGCTGGAGGGCTCCACGCATGGCATCTGAAGGGCTTCACGCGTGGCATCTGAATGGCTCCACGTGTGGCGCTGCTGGAGGGCTCCACGCGTGTCACTGCTGGAGGGCTCCACGCATGGCATTGCTGGAGGACTCCACGCGTGGCATCTGAAGGGCTCCACGCATGGCATCTGAAGGGCTCCACGTGTGGCGCTGCTGGAGGGCTCCACGCATGGCATTGCTGGAGGGCTCCACGCGTGGCATCTGAAGGGCTCCACGCATGGCATCTGAAGGGCTCCACGTGTGGCGCTGCTGGAGGGCTCCACACGTGGCGCTGCTGTTCTTAACCAACTTCACATGGCACGTCACAGCCACTTGGCAGATGACAGATAGGATACTTCAGGGCCAAAACAGGCTGACCTCAGATTATCATGCTCCTGGGCTCAAGAAATCCTTCCTCAGTCCCCAGTGTAGGTAGTTATAGGTGCATGCCTCCACACCCGATTTTGGTGACCATCCAGTTGCTACCTTTCTATGTGTTAGAGATAGAAAAGGTCTGTGCAAAGGTCTTCATCATGCAGCTCAGAGAGGACATTGTGAGCCTCAGGCCTTGTGGGAGCATGGTGCTTCTCAGTACCACATTTCTTCCTTCGCGTTCCTTCTGCCGCCCACTCTTCACAGGGCTTTTCTTACAGCTACTTGTAGTGCGACTTCTGATTGGCCTTAATAATAAAAACCCGTGGTCAGATATGAAGGGGTGAAAGCTGAAAGATCAGGGAAGCGGTGCAGCCAGCCGATAGTTCTGATCGCTATGAAATCCTCAGACAGAAAAGGGGTATCCTGTCTCTACAAGTCCTCAAACTCTATGAATCCTCAGACTGAATCCTGAACTCCTGTCTCCTCTTGCCTCACATTCCTCTCTCTGCCCAGCCATATCACTCCTGTCTCCACCTCCTTAGTGCTGGGATTAGAGGTGTGTGCCACCACTGCCTGGCCTCTCTGGCTAACTAGTGTGGCTGGCTTCACACTCGGATCTTTAGGCAAGCTTTATTTGTTAAAGTATGAACAAAATATCACCACAGTATCCGGGCTCTGAAACTGGACTTTTAGATTCAGTTTTTAATTTTGCCAAATACTAGCAGGAGAGTTACAAGAAAGACCCCTGACCTCTGCAAGCCCAGTGTGTCCTAGCAGACAGGAGGTAAATGACAGTGTGTACTTCCCCTAGCTGTGCAGAGGACTCAGAGGCACAATGACCGAGTGATCCCTCAGTGGGGCTGTACTTAGCACGCTGCCATAGCTGTCCTCCCCTTGGGGATATTAGGAACTTCAGGGTGCCCCAGCCCACAGTTCTGCTGATTGTGTGAGCTCGTCACCCTGACCTCACAGTCTTTAGAGTTTCCCACAAGTTTTCCCTAGCCAATCCTGAGTGGCAGGGCCTAATCCTGCCTGCCAGCTCCACACAATCAATCTAAAATGACTTAAAGGGGGTGAGTAACCAGGGCTTAGCAGCAACTTCTGATGGATGAGAATGTGGCGGCAGAGAAAGACAGAGAGACAGGGGGGGGGTACGTGTGTGTGTGTGCGTGTGTGTGTACATGCATGTGTGTGTGTGGTGTGGTGTGTGTGTGCATATGTGTGTGTGCGTGCATGCGTGTGTGTGTGTGTGTACATGCATGTGTGTGTGTGGTGTGGTGTGTGTGTGCATATGTGTGCGTGCATGCGTGTATGTGTGTGTGCGTGTGGTGTGTGCAGGAGCACATAGGCTTCCTGGGCTCAGGATCTGTTCCTCTAAGTCTTTCATCTACAACTTTGATCAATCTGAAGGATTGGGACTAGAATTCCAAGGACCTTGGCTTGCTCTGACTGGTCACAGCCAAAAAATACTGTGTTCAAAAACAAAAGACAAAAACCACCCTCTCTGTCATCAAAAATGTCCTGCTCCCTCCAGAAGACAGGCCAGAGGGAAAGAAAGGGACATAGGTGAGAGAAAAAAATTCTTCCTCTAACTCCCAGACACCATTTGATGAAGAGGGGAGATGGGTGGTAAGATACAGGGCTGGCTGAATCCCCCTCTCTTCTTCCAGGAGCCCTGGGGACCTGAATTTGATCTTGGAAAAGACAGGCTGCAAGTCTTAGGCAAATATCCTGGGATCACACATTCAACCCCTCAGCAGTCACTCTTGGGGTTTCCATCAAGACAATTTTAAATCCTCTTTCTCATTGCTCTTCCTGGGTCCTGACCACTAAGAGTGATTGACAGACAGGTGTACTAAATGGGGCCCTAAGAACTCAGAAGTCTCTC
>NC_022009.1:125112300-125113891 GCF_000317375.1 Microtus ochrogaster | reverse complement strand
CCCCCCCCCCCCTTTAGTGACTAAATGAGAAAAGTCAGCATCTGTGCCCACAGTCCTGCCCATACCAATACCCAAAATCTGAGGGAACTGGGCTTCTGGGCCAGGGTCCCCCCAGGGTGGTCTGTGACCTGTGGCTGGGTAGGACCCACCAGTGTATCTATAGCAACCCACAGTATCAACAGGACCACCACAGGCTGCCAAAAGTTCTCTAAGCAAATGAGACTATCCACTATTGGTTGGAAAAGCTGAGACAGTTTTCTTTTGACTCCATTGAGGTGAAATTCAGCACTGTAGACAAGCCCACTCTACACTAAATTGGCTTCTCAGCTCCCCATCTGAGGGGAATGCAAGCAGGATTCTGGGTGCCTGAGTGTGGCCCTTTGGCACATGCGTGATTTATTCGCCCTGTCCCTGGTGACCTCAAGTCCTATCTTTTTCATCACTGAGACAAGATCATGATTCTGCTGAGAAATGAGGCTAAGTCACATGGCCAGGTAGAAACTTAATCCAGGTCCCTGCTGAGGCCTCAGGCTGTGCTCTACAGGACAAGCTCCTGCCTCGGTGTCTCCCAGCACCGTGAATCACCTGAGACTTGTAAAGACAGAAAGGGATGAAAATACCCAGGACAGCATCAGAATTGTCTCAGCCTTGTTAGCAGCAGAAAGATAAGGGAAACAATCTCTCTAAAATTCAATTAATTTTTTTTCTTTCCTAATTTGTTTAGCCTTGTTTATCACGGAGGCTAAGACGTCAGATCCCGGGGGACCCGGCTGGCCCTGCAGAGAAATGTTGTACTTTGAGAAAACAAGCATCTAGATCAAGGTCATTCAGTAGTCACGTGGGGCTTTGAGAGCCCCTTCCCTTTGAGAGAAAGCAGGGGCATTTCCCACTCCTGCAGGGGTGCTCTCACTGCCCACAGATACCTATCTCCACCCCCACCCCCCCACCAGGCTGCCAATGAGAGCTCCCTCATCCCTCCCCATCCCTTCTTAATAAAGCACTTTTCCAATTGAAAAGCTGGAATCTCTGTCCATAGAATTTCCTGAGCATATTGTAGCAGAGAAGCTTTTGCCCAAAGCAGTCGAATGTTAAAGACATGAGTTAATTAAGTCTCAGAACACTCCCATGGCTGTCGATTCCCTCCCGGGGCCAAGGCACTAAAGAACGTGGTGCAGCTAGCCAAGGCCAGAGGAACAATGGAGAACAGGATCCTCCCCGGCTGGCTGTTCAGAAAAGCTATATTCCATGTCAGGGTCTGAGAGTGAGCCTACCTTGGAGAGCGGCCGACTGAGGGTCCCCAAGACTCCAGCTGTTACCATCTCCTAGCTGTGCAAGCTGTAAGCACCTCAGCTTCTCTGACCCTCTGTTACTGAAGAATGGCATCCTGGGAACAGAGTGCAGAGAGCCGCTGGAAGAATTATCTACAGCACATCTATTGACCTGCCATGGTGATGCTTGTGCCCAGTGAGCCAGGAGGACCGCAAAGGGGCAGGTGGCCATATTTATTATGTTACTGTGCAAGATGACTGCCTATAGAATGGGCCTCGATATCCAAGGACCGCAAAGGGGCAGGTGGCCATATTTATTATGT
>NC_022009.1:125099816-125111487 GCF_000317375.1 Microtus ochrogaster | reverse complement strand
AAAAAAAAAAAAAAACCTTTTTGATTCGGATAAGGATGTGATGTGGGATGTCCTTCTCTATATGTATTGTTTTATTGGCTAACTAATGAAACTATTTTGGTCAATGGTTTAGCAATCTGAACAGAGATAGAGAAAGCGAGAGAGTAGACAGAGTCCAAGAGACACCATGTAGTTGCCGAAGGAGACTGAACCTGACCAGCAAATCATGAACCTCATGGTAAAATAGAAAATAACAAAAATAGGTTAATCTAAGATATAAGAGCAATCTAGAAATATACGTGAGCCCTTGGCCAAGCAGCGTTGCAATTAACATAGTTCCTGCGTGATTATTCGGGTCTGAGTGGCCAGGAAATGAAAGAACAGTCTCCGTTGATAAGGTTGTAAATGAGCTCTTCACGTCACATCTTCAAAAGCCTAATTTCTGCGTTGATTTCTGTTCCCGGAGTCTCCCCAGGGGCCTTGCTTGATGTGTCTCCCTGCAGCTGCACTTTTCCCACTGGCTCGTATCAGCAAGCTCTCTGCTCCAGAGAACAACCAAGTGACCGAGCAAGCACTCACGGGGCACTAAATGAGAAAAGTGCCATTTAGACGAGGCATTTGTCTGCCTGCGAATAAAGACTGGGAACTGCGGGAGCCAACACAGTTGACAGGAAATTGATGTCCCCCTTGCTATTTGCCTTGCGGAAATTGGTTGTGGACGAGGGACAGAGCAGGTGCTAGGGGAAGAACGGTCAGGAGAAGGGATTCTCTGACAGTCTGGACCCTCGGGATACCTCAGAGGTAGCCTGCTTCTGGCAGCTTTGCCGGGGCCACTTCGGCAACTGAACCAAGCTCCGCCTAGGAAAGAGAAGTTGCAGAGGGATTAGCAAAGGGACTAGGGACACGCAACTGAGAAGCAGCTCTCCTCCAGAAGCTGGGAGCCAGGACTGGCACTCAGCACTAGCAGGGTTGAAAACAGGAGGGTGTGATGAGGAGAGCTGAGCGATCTGCAGGGGCCCTAGGCTGTCTGTGGAAGAGGAGGAAGCTTGGTCACTGGGGCAGGGGAAAGGCCCCTTGCAGTATCCAGTTCCCCGTTCTTTAGGAACCATACCGTGGAACACTAGCAGGCCAGTGACTCACAGAGATGCTTTTCAGTAGCTGTTGGTCGGGGGCCGGGCAAAGATGGGGGCTTTCCATATAGATACAGCTATCAAATGAGTTCCTTCATTCCCTGAGAATTCCCACTTGAAAGGTTTGTAAACATAAGCAGGGTCCAGGTCTCCACCACCAAGCTCCACGTAGACGTTTGGAAACCACCAGGAAAATCCTGGCTCTGCTCATATTAAGTCCCTCACTCTCGAAGAGTTTTTTGACAGAAGAACTTAGGGCCTCTGTAACCCAGCTTTCTTTTGACCACCAGCTCCTGAATAATGACACAGAGACTTTTTATTGACCTTAGTTTAGGGTTATTCTCAACGAGCTCTTAAAACTTAAATTAACCCCGTTTATATGAATCTTTGTTCTGCCATGTGGCTTACTTCTCCTCTGTGTCTGGTTGGTAAATCTCCTGACTCAGATTCTTTCCCAAAGTTCCTGTCTCTGTCCAGAAGTCCTACCTATCCCCTCCTGCCCAGCTATTGGCCATTCAGCTTTTTACTAAACCAATCAGAAGGTACCTTAGGCAGCTGAGGTTAAACAGAGACACATCTTTACACAGTGTACAAAGAGATTTTCCTGACAGCCCTCCACCTGGTAACAGACATGGTGTGTGTGTGTGTGTGTGTGTGTGTGTGTGTGTGTGTGTGTGTGTGCACATGTGCATGTGTGTGTCCACTATATGAAGACACCGTGAGAAAAGAGCCATTTATGACTGTGTGGTTGTCCTCTACAGGTGCCTAGAACTTGGACTTCCAGTTCCTAAAAGAGAAGTGAGTTGTTGCTTGCTGTAAGCCAATGGCTTTTCATCACAGCCAAACAGACTGAGACATAAAGGGGCTTTAGGACAGATATTCTTTCCCAGCTTATGCTCAAAGAAAAAAGGGAAATCTGAGGAAGAGCAAACAGTTCCATACAGACAGGAAGAGGCAAAGAGTTGGTGGCCTAGAGGAAGAAAAGAACCTCAACTTCAGTAGTCAGCTACCAAGATCTTCAGCAAAGATGGCAGCTAGGAGTCCTCCATCCTGGTGCTCCTCCTCTCAGTCCATTGAGAGACAGAGGACCCATCACAGCAGATACCCTGCTGGCCTAATGACTGGCTTTCACCAGAGAAACACATTGACAAATGGTGATCTGGTACTTGCAGATCCAAGAGGTCTTGCAGTTTCTCCTTTCACCCTCCAAGAAGCTGATGAGCATCAAAGATAGCAGGGCTAGATTACGAAGAGGCAGAGAATGTGAGCCACAAGTTTACAGAGGGACTCAAAGGACCCAACTTTCTAACCCCAGTGCCAGAGCCCGGCCAGTCTACCTAAGATGCTCGAGGCATTCCTGAGGCAGTGCTAGCCACGGCGGAACAGAGATGTTCCGGTCTTCCTTAGTTTGCTAAGCTCCGGATCCACTGAGTCAGGAGAAATCAAAGTGCTGTTGTTTTAGGAACTGGTCTTATTTGATAGACGACAGGAGATAACCTGACCCTAGAATCTTTCCTTTCTTTTGCAAATGTGAATCTAATGCACCTAATATAAATCACTAGGCAGCAATGCACCTATCTTCCCACCCTTTCATCTGGAGGTGACAATCGGGTTAAACCTTGGTGGATGAGGGAGAGTTGTAGTTTTCCAAAAGGTTAGATGTGTACAGTGTTCCTTTTCCATCAGGACCCTTCTTCAGGAAAGGGACATGAGTGCCATGCTTGGATGGATGGCAGCCAGCTTACAACCATGACTATAAAACAGAGTTATATATAAAATTTATAACATATATATATATATGTATATATATAAATACACCCTTGGATTTATAAAGACACGGCCAAAATGCCTAATTTTGAATATTTCATGAGAAAAATAAGGCTTTTGATGACTTAAGCTAATAGTATTACTATTTGGTTACTGTTTTCTTGATATTCTGTTATTTGATTTTGGTTGTATATATCAAACCCATTTTAATGTACATTTTATGAATTGTATGTCCTCCTAAGACCCAGATGCATTTCTGTCCTTGGATTTTGAAAGATAGCCCTCGATCTTGATACTTGTTATTTCTTTTCATCAGCTAGCTTGATCAGGTTTCTGCCTCCTGTAATTAAGCCGTCCCTTACCGAGGATAAGGGTGCTTGAGTTAACAGCACAGAAAGGAATTTTATAAGGGCCAAGGCTGCATGGAAGCCCAGGCCGGGCACTGTTCCTCAGAAGTAGCAAGGATTGGGAATATGAGCATCTGGAAGGCTGATAGGGGTCTGGGAATGATCTTCTTTCTCAGACATTGTTCAGAATAGCTGCTTTGCAGAGACAAGGCATGGCACAACTGACCTTGGATGCATGGCATGCAGCTCATTTGGGTAACCATATAGGAAGTCTTCAGAGATATCAAAGTAGCCTAGCCTTGGCCAAAATGTTGGTGAGGCTTGAGAAGGGAGCTGGAACTGGAAACAACACATGGGTGGTCCCTTCTACCCTTTCTTGTCCTGCTGTCGCTTGAGGACTCTGTGTTACAGCACAGAGCAGAACGGGCCCACATTGTGGTCTGTGTCCTCTGACTCCCTTCCACAGCAGCTCCCATCTTCCTGGTGTAATGAACCCTCAGTTAAGGTGATGTCCGATGTCCTTGTCACCTGCAGGGATCTTTGCTCAGGGAGACAGAGCTGACCAGCTGCTGGAGGCACAGCTGTCTGCATGAGACCCTAGCAGTACCAACTCAGGAGCCTTTTGCAATAAAACCCCAGGCCAACCCCCTGAGAGGGTGTCCCATCGAGAGTCCCTGCAGCTCCTGAGGAGGAGAGAGTCTTTCCCCACTGCAGCCTCTGTGAAAAAAAGTGTGCCTTTCACAGAGCCCAAGCCTCCCTTCCTCCCAGAAACATCCCTTCAGCCGGCTCTCTGACATTTAAATATGTCATCTCAATTTCCTGTTTGTAGAAAATTTTAACTTCTCATTTGTTTGGAAGGGAGGTGGGAATGAAGGAGATTTGATAGTTCTCTTTTAAATGTCTTATGTAAAAGCATCTTCTGAAAGCTGTGGGTTTGTTAACTATTTGGTATTTGACCCCGAAGAGAAAATTGCATCCTGGTGGAAAACTAGAAATTTATTTCAAAACACTAAATTGTAGACATTTATCTAGAAAGATGTCCAAAATATGTTTTTAAATGAAAAAAATATGGGTTGTCAAACTATGCATAGTATGATCTTAATTTTGCCTAAATAGAGATAGAAGAAAAAAAAACAGGAAGGAGAAGGAAAAGGGAGAGAAGCTGCTTGAGAGGAGGAAAAGAAGGAGGGGGAAGGGAGGGAAAGGAACGAAGAGGGGAGAAAGGAAGGATAAGTTTTCATTTTAAGATTTATTTTTATTTATGTGTATTGTGTGTATATGCATGTAAGTATGTGCACACGGATATGGGCAGAAGAGAGCTTAGATCCCTTGGAGCTGGAGTAATAGGAGGCCGTGAGCCACCCACTGTGGGTGCTGGGGTCCAAACTCAGATTCTCTGCAAGGACAGCAAGCACTATGAATGGTTCAACCATCTGTCTACCTCAACCCCAAAAACAATTTAAGATACATATTTATGTGCTTATAAAAGAATAAAAAATTTAAATTGTAAAGACTATGATAACATTTGCTTGGAGAGGAACCACTTGCGATTCTCAGTTCTTTCACTGTTATTTGACAGTGAACAAATATCATTTCTGTATTATTAGAAACATGATAGCTGACATTATGACATTTCTGAAGACTTCATAGTGTTAGTTTCTTAGTATATCAGCATATACTTGGGTTAGGGGCCTATTTTCCAACAGCTATAATTAGCTGATTTTTTGTTTTTGTTTTTGTCAACTTGACACGAACATATGCATTTGTGAGAAGGGATCTCAATCGAGAAAATGCCTCCATGAGATTGGTCTGTAGGCAAGTCAATAGGGCATTTTTTGTTTGTTTTTGATTAATGATTGATGTGGGAGGGCCCAGCTCACTGGAGCAATGCCACCCTGGACAAGTGGTCAAGGGTGTTATCAGAAAACAGGCTGTCTGCCATGGGGAGCAAGCTGTAAGCAGCGTTCCTCTGTGGCCTCTCTTTCAGTTCCCGCCTCAAAGATTTCTTGAGTTCCTGCCTCGACCTCCCTTCATGCTGGACTGCAACTGTACGCTGAGCAAACTCTTCCCTCCTCACACAGCTGCTGGTCATGCTGTTTTATCACAGCAGTGAAACCCTAAGACAGACATTGGCACCAGGCCATGGCAATTTCCTGGGACAGACCTGATCCTGTGTTTCTGGAGGATGATGATGGCATTTAACTTTGGGTTTGAAAAGCTGTTGAGTGTTCAGAGCTCAATGGTGTTGTTCTGTAGAAGCTTGGAAGATAAGAGCAATGAGAGCCATGTAAGACAATGTTAAGATTCTCGTTCTCATTGGTGAGGGCTGGAGAATCTGCTGTGATTACAAAGAGAACAAACCACTAAAGCAAAACCTTTGCTCTCCTGGAGCAATGGATGCTGGTTACCTGGAGCTGGGAAACACCTGGTGGTTAAGAAGACACAATCATCATCCAGGCAAAATACTTTGAGAAGAGTTTCCTCAGGGTCAGAACACATAAGTTGTGGTCCAGAGGGAGCCAAGGTTTCACTTCATGCCGCTGAACATGGGAATGTACAAGAGCTTCTTAAGAGAAACTGGTTTTGAAGTTAAGGAGGCATCACAAAGAGCACCTAAGGCTTGGCCCTGTGAGAGTCGAGAGAGGCTATTGGTGAGGGTGCAGCCCAGATATGGTAGGGACACCAGCGTTTCTGGGGATGCCACTGCTGTGGGACAATTCAGCATGAGGGCAGCAGCATATGTACAGTGGCTCAGACATGAGCCTACAAGACAAGCTCTGTGTGCTGGGGATGACGAAGCCTGAAATGTGGACTTGCTCAAACCCTCTGCTGCCTAGAGGATCTTGAATGAATCCCGGACGTCCAACACTGGGCTATGTGTACCGTTAGACTCTGGTTTTGCTTTTATCTGATGATAGCTGTGCCCTTGCACTTTCTTTTTGAATAAGAAATATATAACTTGTTTATGGTTTTATAGGAGCCCACAGTTAAGAGGCTTTGGAATTTTAGAGAGATTTGAGAATTTTTAAAAAAAGACTTGGATGTTTTTACAAAGGGTTTGCACTTTGAAAGCGACTTTGGACATTTTAAAGAGACCAAATTTTAAAAGTCTTTATATTTTTAAGGGCTGTGGGACTTTTTTTAAAGTTGAAATATTTTATATTGTGATATCGATACTAACATGACACCTTGGAAATAAATAAGAAAGGGTTATGGTTTAATAGCAGTATCTTGGTTTGACAAATTGACAGTCAGTTGTCCCGGCTGTTACTGTGGTTTGTCAATCTGTCCCAAGCTAAAATTATCTGTGAAAAGGAAGCTCGGTTGAGAAATTGAGAAAGTGTCTCTGTTGGACTAACTGTAGGCAAGTCAGGGGGGCGTTTTCTTGATTAATGATTGACGTCAGAGGGCCCAACCCGCTGGAGATGGTACCACCCCTGGGTAAGTTTCCTAAGAAAGCAAGCTGAGCAAGCCCTGGAGAACAAGCCAGCAAGCAGTGTTCTTCTGTGGCCTCTGTGTCCATCCCTGCTTCCAGGTTCCTGCTCTGCTTCCTTCAGGGATGGACTGATGTGGGAGTGATTTCTTATTAATAAAGAAACTGCCTAGGCCCATTTCATAGGCCAACCCTTAGGTAGGCGGAGAAAACAGAACAGGATGCTGGGAGAAAGAAGTTGAGTCAGGGAGTCGCCATGATTCTCCCACTCCAAACAGACGCAGGTTAAGATCTTTCCTGGTAAGCCAGCTCGTGGGCTACAAAGATTAATAGAAATGGGTTAGATTAATATGTAAGAGCTAGCCAATAAGAGGCTGGAACTAATGGGGCCAGGCAGTATTTAAAAGAATACAGTTTCCGTGTAATTATTTCGGGTAAAAGCTAGCTGTGCAGGCGGCCGGGTGCTGGGGACGAAGCTCCGCAGCTCCTAATTCAACAATGGACATTTACCTGGGAGTGTGGGAGGAAATGAACCGTTTCCTCCCCACGCTGCTATTGGCTAAGGTGCTTTATCACAGCAATAGAAACCCTTACTAACACACCTAGTCACTTGGTGCTCTGTTTGAATTGATGGAGCAGAGCATTGCCCAGATTAACTAAAGCACACGTAGACTTTAAACTTTAGAGCCACGTCGTCCTGCTCTGTGCTGTTCCTACATTTCCAGCTGGGTGAGCATGCTTCTGTTCCTAGTCATGGCCCTTCATTCTCTCATGGGGTGCTACACACTGACATTTTTATGCTGCAGAGATGCTTGGGCTTAGGAGGAACACTAAGTTCAGGCCCAGTTTAGGACCAGAGAGGACGGGAGGGATCTGATATTTCCACCCACTGTGGCCTTCATGCCCTCCGTGGTTTGCTTCGAAGTCGTGGTGGTGGTTTGGTAGAATGTAAGCACTGGTTTCTTGTTTTTCTTCTCATGGAGTTCCATGAGTCACAACCTCTGTGTTGGGCTCATCTCAGCCTCAAACCCTCTCCCGGGCTTTAGAAAAGCTGGCCATCTCCATAACAAAGGGAAGCCTGCAAGGGAGTTCACTCAGAGACTTACAGGTGAAAGAGTCACAAAGCTTCGGAGCATTGAGACCAGGAACACTCCTGCAGCTTGGGCCACACCCAAGGAATGAGTTCACCTGGGTCTTATTGCTTAAAAACTGGGCGCTTGAGGTGCAGACTCCTTCTGCAGAGCTTAGGTGGGTGTTTGATGGCTCATGTAAAACGTCCTGAGACGATACAGCGAAGGTCTCCAATTCCTGTTACCTTGCTCTGAGGAATGCAAACAGATGTGAGGAATCTGAGAGGTTTACTTTTCTCCGGCTAAGCAGTCTCCACAGCAGGAGCTTCAGAAAGATGGAGGCACCCCTGCAGACACCAAGTGGTGAAGCCCATGAGTTGGGATTCAACCTACAGGCCTCGAAGGTCTCGGGGACTCCATAGTCGTTCGACTATACAGGTCAATTTTACCAAATCAGTACTGGGGCGATCAGTTACCCCAGAGCAGCTCTTGGTAGGCACCTTGCACGAGCCTTTTCAATCAAAGTCTGACTCATACCGTTGTGGGGCATTTTACCACCAGTGACAACCTAGCACAGACAGAGAACTCATGACAGAAAGTCTCAGCTCTTTTGAAGCAGCGTCTGTGATGTTCCCACAGCATCGGAGGACACCTTACCAGAGAGGATGAAGACTCGGATGAGTGTTTCACATTCAGCTAAATTAAAGAGTAAATAAAGAAGTATTAAAAAAAACATTGGGTACGTACAAGAAAGCGACGCTTGTCCCTTGACCCAGAAGTCTTGGGAGTAACGGGAGAAACAATGTACGCCTTCTGTTGACAGTGACCATGGGCAAGGCGAGCGGCCCTCTTGGCAGGCTTCCTTCCTTCCGCACCCCTGCAGGAGCATGACTAGCAATTCCGTGTGGACAGAGATGTTTCCATGCAGATGGTCTTTGTCCACCAGCCTGCTGACAGCTCATATAGAAACAATGCGCGTTCCTGCTGCGATAGAGTCCTGATATTGCCCCAGTGACAGAAACACCACGGCTTCATTGTGCTGTCCCCGCTTGCTTTAATTTCCTCAAACACAGGTTCAATAAAGACCCAGCTAGGATTCTGCCAGCTCCTCTGGCCTGTTTCTATGGAATGAAATCAAATTCATATTGGAAGAGGGGTTTTTTCTCCTCCCCTAAACAGGCAAATCCTCTTCAGAGGAAACGCTGGTCTGTGGCTGAGTCTTTTCATATTTTTTTTGCACTATAATCTATTATACTACTATAATCTGTAGTCAGTCATGTCAATTAAATTATCATTTAGTGTCTGAGACACATGCTTCAGGGCATGGCTCCCACTCTGCATCAGTTTCCCCTCCATTTTTCTGGTGTGCTTCCTTGCCTGTCCCAGTTCCTCAGAGGGACAAAATAGCTTCATGTGAAAATGTGGGTTTTGAAACCCAGCCACTTGGTGATGGAATCAGGCCCAGCTAAGCAGTTTGGGACAAGTCACTTGACCCGTCTGAACCTAGTTCAACGATATGTAAAGCAACAAGCACTCCTCCCTCCAGGGCAGTTGCCAGAAATATGTGAGATATGCATTTTAAGTGTTGGGCATGTTGGTCATCAGTGTCCACTGCCACTGCTTGTTTCTATAGCAACCCTGGGGCCCGGGACTTGGCTCATCCTCTTCATCTGACTTCATCTCCATCAACCATTGAGCTTTTCTTTGCTTCTTCTTTAAGAAAGAGGCGGTTTAAAGGATGCAAAGGAAGGGTATAGAAAATGTGGGTGTTACCATTTCTTTCCCTAAATCGAAGTATCGACACCCTCAGTTTCCAGCTGCGAAAAGACGAGCTCAGAAGTTGGCTGAACATTAAGTGGCAGGCTTTTACCACAAAGTTTGGGTACTGAAGACCAGACTGAAATAAACGGTATCATCTAATATTACATGCAGAATGTGTTTGATGCCATGAGATCAAAGAGGGAAGTTACACATTGGTTTACAGCAGTCTGTCCACTTGAGCATGCCTGGGGAATCACATGACGGTCACAGCCAGCATGGCATTTTAACCAGGCTGCCCTGACTGGTGACGTGATGATCGGGACCCCCTTTGATAAGCACCTACTTAGAAGCCTGTGATTACATAGGCTGCTACCCCCTTCTCTGCCTCCTCCTTTCTGCTCGCCCCTGTCCCCTCTGGCCGCTGCCTCTGTCTTTCTCTCTCTCCCCAGTCTGGCTCAGCCAGGAAGCCTGTGAGGATAAGGAGTGTAATTGTTTTCCTCCTGTAAACAGTCAAGGTGAGAGTCACAGGAGAGGAAGAAGGATTACAGCGCACTGCTAGCTCAAATGAGAAAACCTCTGACAATCAAAGGACTCCTTTCCCGGAACAGGCTCAATCTGCAGCAGCAGAGCCGCCTGGGAAGCTCACTTTTGAGAGTCCCTGGGTCTCGTGCAAGCCCAGAGGCTAAGGTACACAAATCCTAGCCCAACAGGGGCCGTGGAAAGTACAACAGATTCTAGCAATGTTTCCACAGAATAAAGGATTAGAAAGGCTGGGCAGTGTCTCACTGCTCTCCCAAGTCCACACTTGGCGGCTTTGTGTGTCAGTTGGGACAGGCTGGGCTACACGGCAGAGATAAATCAGTTCCTAAAACTCAGTAGCTTCAGACAGCAGAGGATTCTCTCTACTTCACACTGGCTCTTTGTCGTTTTTGTTATTGTCACCCTGGCAACCAGGTTGATAGAGAAATATAGCCTTGGGGAAAGAAAATGGAGGAGTCTGGGGAAATGGTTGAATTGGCGATATGCTTGCTCTTTGAGCTTGAGGACTTGAGTTTGTATTCCCAGCCCCCACAAAAAAAGCCAGGCGGTGCCATATGTGCCTATAATTTTGGCACTGTGCAGAGATAACTGGATCCCTAAAGTTTGTTGGCTGGCCAGGCTAACTGAGCCAGTGAGTAGTTCAATAAGAAGTCCAGTGCCAAAAGAAAAGTAGGAAGTGATAGAGCAAGACACTGATGTCAGCTTCTAGCCTCTACGCGTGTGCACACACATGCTTCTGCATACACACCTGGACAAGCAAGTACACGATACCACACATACGCACACACCCTACACGCAAGAAAGGAACATAGAGAGAGAGAGAAAGAGGTGTCCAGGAGGTCTTGCATTAGTAATTAAACTCAACAGGGAAGAATATGCTCATTGTCCAGAGTAAGTCACATGACCCTACCCGATCGGTGGAGTCAGGATGCCCAACACAACCCTGTGTCTATGACAGGCAAAAACCCATATTGATAGACAAACATTCCAATAATGGGACCAACCTTTCTCTAAACTGAAGTGAGATACCATGCAGTGCCCACCGTGTGAGATGTTAACCAGCACTAGCCTGGTTAAAGCGAGGGGAGAGGGTGGAACTAGAATTCTCTCCCCTTACCTAACCTCCTAGGTTCTAAGTATCCTGGATTCCTAGAGACAGCCTGGAAACCATGGTTTCAGCACATACCAAGCTGTCACCTTACTTAGATACCATTCTCTGCTTATGGGTGATTAACTGTTTTAATAAATGATTTTATTCTAGTGGAAAGGGTATAATTAAATAGGAGAACATCAGTCTGTAGCACACCCCACTGAAGGGGGCATTGTGAACAAAGTGTTCTTTGAAATATCATAAATGCAGGCAAACCACTTGCGTGAAAGTAAACGTCTTTTAAAACAGCACCCCCCTGTACACCCAACATAATCAAATGAAGCATATACAGAAATCAATTTTCAAAAGAAGCCAGTGTTGTGATTTGCGTGACACGCCACGACACCACACTGAGTGGAATAGAGCAATCACAATAAGATGTATGGCAGCGTGTGTGTGAGGTGAAAGCTGATACTGCCCAAACTCAGAGAGACAGACAGGAGAACCGTGGCTGTGTGGTTCAGAGGAGGAGATGCGGCCTTGGTGTGTAATGG
>NC_022009.1:125086481-125099631 GCF_000317375.1 Microtus ochrogaster | reverse complement strand
AGCCTTGGTGTGTAATGGTTCAGAGAGGAGGAGATGGAGCCTTGGTGTGTAATGGTTCAGAGAGGCGTTTTTGCCTTATGACAAATTCTGAGTATCATTTGCACAACCAGGGTAAGATACATTATGCCACTTGTCTGGACACTTAAAAGTGGTCACCATAGCACTCCTAGAAGACACAGACTCACAGCAAACTTCTTAGTCCTCTGGCTCTTACGATCTTCCCACCCCCTCTTCTGCAATGATCCCTGAACTTTAGGTGTGGGAGTTGTGCTATGGATGGATCAGTTGGGACTGGGCTCCAAAACTCTGCACTTTGATTGGCTGTAGTTTTCTGAAATGGTTTCCATCTGTGGCAAAGTGAAGTTTCTTGATGAGGGGTGAAGATTGCACTTACCTGTGGGTCTCAGAACTCATGCTTAGAACGTAGTTAGGGATGACGCTGGGACATCTGTAAATCTCACCAGCATGGCTGCCTAACCATGGTCTGAACAAGACAAAACCAATCATGTGGGTGAGGGAAAGCCCATCAGGCCTCAACCCCAACATAACAGACATCTAAGGAATACTAAAATCAGGAAAAATAGCCTTCCCCCGAGAAGAGCACCCCAACTGGGTATCCATTACCAAATTCTCAGCCCTGAATATATGCATGTAGCATTATACAGACTGAACAGGTTTGCATATGGGCTTAGGAAGAATATGCATGTGTGTCTATGTGTGCAAGCACACGTGTGTATTTATATGTATGTAACAAAAATTAATTAATGAAAAAAGAAATCATGAATTTGAAAGAGAGCAAAGAAAGAGATATAAGAGTGTTTCGAGGGAGGAACGTGAAGGGGGAAATGATGCAATTATAATCTCAAACTATAAAGGAAGTAAATTTTTCAAAGACAGGTGGTTCCGTTTTCATTCATGCATGACATGTTATTGTTGGGTTAATAAGTCCCTTATTGTATTCCAAAGCACCAGTTGAAACATTTGATGTTTGCATAAGTATTGTTCATTAAGGAAGCATTAACACCGGGTTAGAAGGTAGAATAAGTGTAACACATGCACTAACATTGAAAATGGATACAATGGGAAGCTGGCTCCGAGGTTAAAGTGCTTGCCCCACGAGTGTGAAGACGAGAGTTTGAACGTCCATCTCTCTCACACATAAAGGCTGGGCAGTTGCGGCAGCCTGCCTGTAGCCCCAGCACACAGGAAGGATTGAGACATGATCCTTGGGGCAAGCTGACTAGCCAGACTAGCTAAACAGCAAGCTCTGGGTTTAGCCAGAGATCCTGCGTCAGTATAGAAGGCAGAGAGCATTGCAGGAAGATACCCAGTGCCAGTTTCTGACCTCTGCACACATCTGCATTCTTATTATAACAGAAAGTCCGGTCTTTGTTCATTGGTATCATCGCCCTTCTTCCTAAGACTTAGAATTTAAGTCAAAATGAGGGGTGTAATTGGTCCTTCTAGCTTCATCTGGTAGAGAGGTTTCTTAGCCCACATACTAGTTACTTTTGCCATGTTGTGACCAAAATCTCCAACAGAAACAATTTATGAGAGGAAGTTTGTATTTTGGTTTGCAGGTTCAGGGAATTTCCGTCCATCCTGGCAGGGCAGGCATGGTGGGGCCTTTTCTGTGACTATGGTGAAAGACCTGCCTCTATTAGCCTGTTCCCAAATCATAGGCTCCACCTTTTTAAGGTTCCACAACCTCTAGATACACACTGTGAGCCTACAATGTTACTGATTCAAAGTATAGCACCCAGCTACCCTCCCCAAGTCTACAGTGTCCACCTCTGGGGCTCTAGAGAACCTGTATTGCTGAGTTTTTGAGACCCTCACGGGAGAAGAAGAGACTATTCCTTCTAGAAACACTGGAGGTAGCCAGGGATCTTGGGAATGAGATTTGGTGAAAGCCGGCAGGTTCAGAAGCCTTGCACCTGAAGATACATGTAGGCTATGGGACACACGGTAAGTGGTGGCCCTGGAAGACTCTCCAGCAGATGCTAAGCTGCATGGTAGCTTTTGGGTGACATACATAAGATTGGAGGGAACAGCTATGTGATCTCAAGCAAGTTTAGTTGGGTCTTAAACTTCGGTTTTCCCATCAATGAAGCAGGAATTATAATCTAAGGATCTATGAGAATTATTCACTTGCTCCCTGCTTGCCCCTACCCCGCCCCCAAAAAATATGTATTGAACTCATTCTCTGCTGGGTACTGTGCTCAGTCCTGGAAGCTGACCAGCAAGTTAAATCCCTGTACTCACGGAGCCAGGATTTTTAGTTGGGGCCGAATGTTAATTAATAAACAAGAGCTGCAGAGCTGGCTCGGGGCAAAGAGATCTTGTTGCTCTTGCAGAGGACCTGAGGTGGAGTCCCAGCACCCACGTGGCAGATCACAACAACTGCCTGTGATTCCAATCCTAGGGGACCTGAAGTCTCTTCTGGTCCCCGAAGACACCAGGACACATGCAGTACACAGATGTTCATGCAGGCAAAAGACCCATACACATAAAAGGATTAAATAAGTAAATCTAAAATAAATAGGTAAATAAATAGATGTTAATGCTACTCTGTGAGTATGCCCGTGCTGCTTTGTAGACACACTGTGTGTGTGCACACGCATTGATACATTTCAAAATGAGGTAACTAAAGAAACCTCTGAAGAAGCAACTTCTGAGTGAAGACAGACTTGAAGGAGGCAGAGAGACAAACCATGGAAATATCTAGCAGAGAGAGCACAAGGGCAGGGCTGGAGCGACGGCTGTGGGGTAAAGAACTCACTTTCAGATCCCCAGTACCCAAGTAAAAATCAAAAGTGGTATGGCATTAGTGGCTATAACCCTAGAACTGGAAAGGGGAGTGGGTGGGTCCTGGGGCTCACTGACTGCCCAGCCTAGCGAAAATGGAAAATGTCAAGTTCAGTAAGAGACTCTGCCTCAAAAATAGCAAACAAACAAACAAATATGACAGGAAGATATCCAGTTTCCACCTCTAGCCTCCACATACCCACACACTTGAGAGTACCGGTGGATTCACGTGTGCACACACATGCGTACCCCCCCCCACACACACACACACACCACACAAGGGCAAAGGCCCTGAGGTCAGTGTGGCTGCGTTGCAGAAAGGAGGGAGTGCAGGGGAGTTGGTAAGAAATGGATTTAAAAGGATGTCAGCAGGCAGAGCAGATTACAGAGAGTATCAAAGGCTGCCACAGAAGCTTGGCTTTTTACTGAGTCAGAAGAGAGGACGCTAAGGCAGGGGAAGAACATGACCTATTTCACATTTTAATAGAATCTTTCTGGCCTCACTGTGGAGAACAGAAGACAGGAGGCAGGGCGGAAGAAAGACCTGTCAGGCAGTCTTTGCAACGGTCCGGGTGAGAGACCGTGGTGATTGGGAGCAAGGTGGTGACTCAGGCAGGGAGTAGATTTGCTCTAGGTGACACCTGTAAGGCACGTGGTGATGGTGACGATACTATTAAAAAATATACGTGGGGAAAACGTGTGAAGCTAGAGGCAAAAGACAGATATAACCTTCAGTGGACCAGGTTTATCTGCACGAGGGGAACAGAGCCAAGAGCCTGGGATAATAACACACTGGGCATCAGGGGTAATCTCAGAGGGACTATTTTGGGACCAGGAAAAAAGACTGTTGTGAGCTTCAAAGGTAGCAGATTGGGGCTTCAGTGAAGGAACTGCCCCTGAGTCAGAACCTCCCAAGAAACAGAAAGAAGGGGAGCCAACGTCGGTTAGGAGACTCGGGATCCGGGGACTAGGAGAGATAAGCATGAGAACATCTTGTCTGTTGGTGCAATCCAAGAAACATCAAGCAGAAACTCCCTGGCAACTCAGCACTGCATCAGCACCTAACACCCTGTGTGTGCACATCCGTTTCTCCCAGGCAGGATTCAGTCAGATACAAAGACGGTCAGGTCTTCCAGGAGCCAGATGACCCATCGTCCCTCCAGCACAGAAGTAGATCATGGCCATCTTGCCTTGCTTCAAGGACGGTATTGTCGTCTTTGCTCAGTTTAAGGTCGCCAGGCCCCACCCTGCCACTGAATCACAGTCCCCAGTGTCCATACACACTCTACTCAGGGCTCCTGCTGCCCATGGGAACCAGCTCTCTGTAGTTGTAGGAGAGGTTTGGAGTGCAAGCTGGGCACACGCCGGAACAGCAAGGCTGTGACGGGCCATCCACTGGAACCCCAGACACGTGCAGGTCCCCTGCGAAGAATGCTTCCTTGAGTTGTAAGGAAGGGCTGGCCTTTATTTTGACTCAGTCTCTGTCCAGGTTGGAAAAAATAACCCAGAGCAATGATGCAAAACAGACTTTTGAGCAGCAAAGGAAGCCACCTCTGAGCTGTCCCGTATGCCCGCCTTTAGATGCAGGTGGCTGTTGAGCCTTTGAACGGTGGCCAGTGTGACAGATGGGCTGCATTTTAAAGTCATATTTCCATCAACTCGATTTCCAACCGACAGAGCCTTTTGTGGCTAGCAGTCACCCAACTGGACAGTCCAGCTCTAATATGTTTACCAACTTTAACCATAACCTTCTTCTCTACTAGATGAATAATACCACTGTCAGAGACAGTTCAGTGGGAGAAATAAAATGCTTTCTTCATAAGTCAGAGGACTTGAGTTCAAATCTCCAGAACCTATAGAAATATGGTCGCAGGCACATTTGTATCCCCAGCACTCCTGTGCAAACATGAGAGGTGAACACAAGAGAAAGTAGAAGCCTCTGAACCAACTGACCCGGCAAATGCAGCAAAACAAGAAAGAGATCCTGTCCCAAGAAGGACAGTGAGGAACTACACACCCAAGATTGCCCTCTGCCTCCAGAGCATGCCCGTGGCATGTATATACCCACATGCACCTATATACACAATCATGTGCATGCGTGTGAATGCACGCACATACATACATTCATAAGAATGTCACTATCCCCGGGTTTCAGAGACCTTGTTTTAGTAACTCAGGGAGCGGTCAAAACGCCCAATTCAGTGAGAACTGAAGCCAGCCTTGGGACACAGGATATTCTAATTGATGGCATGCCCGCGTGTCCCTGTGAGCCTCCGTTTTTCCATCTTTTTCTCAAGGGAATGAGAGCCTCTAAAATCTTTTGAGATTCTTTGCAAACAAGACCGTCCTTCTCCTTTGACTTTCTCTCACGTCTCATGACTCGTGACTTCTGAATAAAAAGCAAACCATTTCACGATAAAAGATATAGAACATTCCGAGTCCTTCGCCGGTTTCTAAATCCATCGCATCCTTGGGCAAAAAGAAAAGGCAAGTTGGCTTTTTGCCTATATTCAATAGATTTACAATGGAAAACCTCAAGGCCAACCATAGCTGAAGTGGCAGAAGCCACCCCAGTGCCAAACTCTGAAAATAGCAACCGTACAGCCAATCAGAGGCAGGCGGTGCTACCCCACAAAATGGAAAGCATCACTGCTGTTTATATAACTTACCTAGGCAGTTGGAATCACAGAAGGAGAGGGACAGCTTCTGATGGGGGGGGGCAAACAAGAACTGGAACATTGACAATGACCCAAAAGTGGCTCTGCCCAGGACGGATGTCAAGCTGTGGACTTCAGAGACAAGGCTGGGTGCTGGAATGGGAAGCATCGGTCTCGTATAGAGCTGACAAAAAGGTGCTGTCCGCACTGATGCATCATCTCTCGTTTGATCCTTTCAACAACCCTGTGATACAGCTATAATGATTTCAAGAGGTTAAGAAACAGAGCCAGGGTCACACAGATGATGAATGACAGAGTCAGAGTCCCAGGCCAGGTCACCTCTACCCAGAACCTTGGCCCTGCATGCCCACAGCAGAAGATGCCTGGGAAAAACAATAGGAACAAGATATCAGTTTTGTTTTGTTTTGTTTTTTTGTTATGATTTGTATCCCATCAACTTCCAGAAGACTTGAGGGAGCTTGGAGAAGAAAGCCTGGTGCAGGAGAAGGCATCTAAGGATAAGGCTCTTGCTGATGAAACCAAAGGAAATAGTCTCAGACACCTGAGCGAGGCAGATATTCACTCTTGGGCATTTAATTTGGTCTCTAGCCTTCCTGGCAGCTAAACTGAAAAGAGAAACATGTTGGATTGCATAGATTTGTGTTTTCTGACAGTATAAAGAATACATATTCATCTGTAGAGACAAGATGTGTCCCTGGAATTAAACCTAGGTAGGAGTTCATCCCGTGGATCCTTGGCTAAAGATGAAGAGAACTTTACTCATCTCTTTGCAAAATGAGGGACGATGTCAAGGTCACCTTGTAGTGTTATGAGGGCATGAAATATTACTAAGTAGGGAGCCACAAACGGGCCAGAGACACGGCAACAGAGCGCTACTTTTGTTGCCCCTCTATAAAGTCAAAGGGTGTAATATACTACAGCATAGTTTAGTGAAGGGGCTCTCTGAGCATCCCAGAGCCTATGAACAGGGGCTTTGCTTTATTGGGTCTCACAGTGAAGGAGAGCCTCGGAGAATACCAGGGATGGATGGTTACACGGGTCATCCACCCTCAGGGACACCAGGTGTGAAGACTAACAGGAAGTCATAGTTAAACCAATGAGGCATCACTCGGGACAATAGGCATCTACACGTGGGTTCAAACCAAGACCTGTAGATGTATACTGTACACAGGCCTTCATTTAGAGTGTTTGAAGAAGATGCTATTTCAGAGCTGTGGACTGTGCGGAACAGAAAGAACAGGAAGCTTGGTTTCTAATTCTAGAAGATTAAGACCTAATCTTGGATGTATTGACCTTGGATCACTGGTGCTCGGGACTGGTTGTTTCTTTGTAGTGAGGAGCTGCTACAGTGCACTGTAGGAGATTGATAGCAGCATCCTTGACCTCCACCTGCAACAGCAGTGACGACCAAGGATATCTGCAAACATTGCCAGCTATGCCCTGCTCTGGTTGAAAATCATTGATCTATTATAGAAGTGAAAGGGGGGGGATACACATAAAGTAGAGAATTCTAGTGATTGCAATGCAGTGAATACAAACTGTTACAGTGACCCAAAGGCAGGGAAGCGCTCTCTTATCAAGGAAAGCAATAAAGAAGCCTGGAGATTAAAAGGAAGGGAGGAGACATTTGAGCTGAGCTTTGATGGATTTGCTTAGGTTTGCACACAGGCCTGCAAGGGAGAAATCAAGGTCGGGCTAGAAATGAGGGGGAGGGGCTCTGAGTATTGGGCAGCGGGTTCAGAGCCTGATCCAGCAGTCCTGGCAGAGCTTTGAAAGTTTTGTAAAGAAGAAAATTGCTCAACCTGACCAGAGGAAAAAGAAGACTGTTATATTGAGACTGAGTAATACAATTTGGAGGCATGAGTTTTTCCTACTACTTATGTCAAATACCAAACCCCAATGAGAGTGGAGCCTTTGGGGGAGTTTTTAAATATCAGAGTAGAGTCCTCATGAATGGTATTGATGCCCTTATAAAAGGAATCCAGAGATCTAGCTGCCCTGGCACCCTATAAAGACAAAGTAAGACAGAACCCTCTGCAAGGAAGAGGCCTTCACAAAACATGGGCTCTGCAGGACTTTGATCCAGGACTCCTCAGTATCCAGAGCTGTCAGCAATAAATCTCAACCAATCAGTTTTAAATATTTGCTTAGAGTCATCTGAACAGACTGAGACACAGAGTAAGAGAGAGAGGGAAAATGGGGAGATGAGAAGAAACTCAGAAGTCCAGATGAGAGGCTCAAACACAGAGAGACAAAATCCACAGAGCAAGAGGTGATGATACACGGCAGGGAACAGCGTGGGATGAAAGAGAAGCCAAGTGCCTGAGGAAACGCGCCTTCCACCAGACTGGGTCAGGAGCATGCATCACCTGCATGCGTGCATGCACCCATCAGACAAGGGCACACGTCACCGTCACCTGCATGCATGCACCCATCAGACAAGGGCTCACATCACCTGCATGCATGCACTCATCAGACAAGGGCTCACATCACCTGCATGTGTGCATCCATCAGACAAGGGCACACATCACCTGCATGCATGCGCATGTATGTCACCTAAACCTATGCACCTCCGGAGAGTTGAGAAAACCTTTCTAACTATGAACTCTGCTAGAAGCTTGCTTAGGGGACGAGACAAAGGGAAATTGTTTCTGCCCTGCCTTTGAGACAAGCCGCCTGTGGCCAAGACCGCCAGAAAGACGCCCTGGGAACTCTGAGGCTGGGCTGACTTTCACTCTGTCCTTGCTGATGAGCCCTAGTCCCTCCTTCTGCAGGCCCTCCACTCTCAGCTCTGCTGAGCATTGCCTTACACACAGAGCATGGAGATGCTTCTTAGGCCGCATGACCTCAGGCCTCTGTACTGACAAGGGCTCTTTATGATCTCTCTTCTCCTTCCTGGGCATTGCTCTGTCGGGCCGAATAAATATTGACTATCCTATAAAACACAAACCCTCATATTTATACACCCGCCCTTCCAGAGGCTGCTGAAGCCCAGCTTCAGACAGCAGTGTGCCTGCAGAGGGTTGGGAGCTTCACTACAGAGTGCGCCCAGGCCCCAGCTGTCTACAGAGTCTGCTGTTCTGAGAGATAGCCTCCAACGGCAGCAGACACAGGATTGGCGGGTGCTAAGTATGGTGTTGCTGTGTCCTTAGGAATAGCTGCTTTGTACCCAGTGGGAACACTTGAGTTACAAACAGCCAAGAGTAGCCCTGTGGAATACCATGGAGAATTCCAACCTTTTGTGTCTTTGTTGCTCTGAGCTATGGATTTTGAGTCTTTGGAATTGTCATCTCATGGCTCCAAGATGCCTGCTGGAGCGCCAACCTAGAGGGAAGGGATAGGGTAGAAACTTGTTCCTCAATGGTGGGAAGCCTTTGTGGATTCACTGAGTACTTTTCTGGCTATACCACAGTCCAGTGAGGGATCACTGGCACAGAGGAGGGTAGCCACCATGGTTGACTTAGAGCAACCGTAACTTATCCCCTGGGCATGGGGTAGGATGAGGAGATGCCCTTCAGCTAAGCCAGATCTTTGCCTGATCTGAATACTATTTGTTGGCTAGGCTCTGAGTAGACTCTACCACCAGCAGCCCTGGGCAGGGTCACGGGCAGACTAGGTACCACTGCAAACAAATACTGTTTTCAGTGGGTGAGTGACCACTGTCTTCCTTCTCTCTCCTGAAAACCAGGGAGCCAGGCCAGCTCCACTAATCTATAGGGGCCAGATGTCATCAGCGAACTCAGCTAAGGCTGTAGGAACACCTTAGGATGGTCACGTAGACAAGGTTATGACAATACTCTCTACCCTATGTAAGCAACAAAATATTTCTGGTGTTGGGGGTGTGTGTCTTAAGCATTAACTGAGGTCAGTTTGCATGCTAATAGAGAAATAAAGACTTTATCCTGATATATCTGAGTGCTTGCTTGCTTGAACTCACAGCTAGAAGAGAATTCTTCCCATAATACTGTATGTAATATGCATTTTGTTTGATTCCTTGGCACTACTCTTTAGAACCTGGGACAGGCTTGAACTACAGTGGGCATCAATAAACTAAAATTGTAAATCATGAGAAATGGCTGTTTTGATCTAAAGTTGTTTTTGAAGATGGAGATGACTTGACTAAGATAATAAGTCAACCACTAAACAAATTCCAGGGCCCAGAATGGAACCCTGGATCTTGTCTTGTTCCCTGACAAAGACAAAGTATGGTGTGTTGGGAGCAGTGAGACACCAGATCCTGAATTTCTTGTAATCCCCTGATCTGAGTGCCTACAGCTGCTCTGAGCACGAGACCTTCAGGAGTTCCTGATGGCAGGAGAGTGGTTTCTGGTGGGTTTGGCTGAGGCGTGGCTATCTCTATATAATCTGCCCCTGAACACAATAAAGGAGACATTCTTGGGGAATTCAAGGACGACCCGTGTCGCTGCCTGTCTGTCTCTGTGTGCCTGTGTATTTTAACCTCCAGCCCCTTGCCCGAAGCTCACGAACTGGGTGCCAGCACACAGAGCGCAGACATGGGGGCGCAGTGCACGGCAATGGTGGTATTGGTTTTATTCTGGAGGACAGTGGAATGTGTTATAAAAATGATGAAGCCATGGAATGGAAGAGGCAGGCACTCTCTACTCTTCCACTGATGCTTGCTCAAGATCGCCATCACTGGTACCCTGCTCCTGAGACATCAGTGGTGCCTGGGAGCACTTCTCACAAGGCTGGCTGTGTGGCCTCTGAGGAGCTGTGGAAATTTATCTTCTTAGGCTTGCATGGGGACTCAGATGCACTCCATCTGGCTCACCCCCTTTCAGCTCTGTCCTTCACGGATGTCCGTGCCTTCCTGTCTGTGGCCAGCATCAGCCTGCCGAGGAAGCTGAGCAGAAACTCCTTAGGGAGATGTAAGGAGCTGCCGGAGAACCTTACCCATGCATCTAAACATCTCAAAGCCTCTCCTTTGGTTTTGAGACAGGGTAAAGGAAAAGCAAGGGGCTGCAACATTCGGGGCCTCTTCCTGGACCCAGCTGTGGCATTTGTCCAGGATACCTTATGGAAAAAATGAGAGCCGAGCTGCAGGGCTCACAGCTGGCTCCAGGCCAGCCCAGAGCCTCTCACCTGCTGGTGTTGCTCCTTTCCTGGAGTTAGGGACATGGCCTGCTTGGAGTCTATCAGCTGTGTTTCCCTCTCAGGTTCAAAATGAAGTTTCCTCAGTCCAGGCTCCAATCGGCCTTAGGTTTCCCTAGACAAAAGGGGCTGGAGATCTGAAGCTCATGGGGCCTCATTTGCCGGTTTCTGCCAAAAATTACATATGGAACCAGTGAGGATCATGTGTGTGGAAGGAACTGGGAAAGACCAGAGGGAACGAGCAGACCATAAAGATGTGTGTGTCCTGAACCACCTCTGCCGCCTCCTGGAAGTTCTTTACGATCTTACAGCTCAGAAGTGAGGGCACCCTGAATGGATGCTACAGGCAGGAGCAGGAGTCAGAAGAGAGGGGATCTAGGAAAAGAGTGCTGTAAGGTTTTAGGCCCCGAGAGACAAGGGAACATTGGAGGGGGTGGGCACAGAGAAGGGCAGATACGAAGGGTGTCATTTTGAGCACAATATGATTGAGGAACCTATTAGATGTCCAAACAGATCTGACTGACAAACATGACTGTGCCTATGGGAGAGGGGTGGGATAGGGAGGAAGAGAGGGAGGGAGGGAAGGCCTGAGGAAAGATGAGGGAGAGTGAGAGAGAGGAGGGAGAGAGAGGAGGGAGGGAGGAGGGGGAGAGAAAGAGAAAGAGGGGGGAGGTAGAGAGAGTGATAGGCAGACAGAGAGAGAGAGAGAGGAGAGAGAGAGGAGGTAGAGAGAGGAGGGAGGGAGGAGGGGGAGAGAAAGAGAAAGAGGGGGGAGGTAGAGAGAGATAGACAGAGAGAGAGAAAGAGAGAGAGAAGGGAGAGAGAGAGAGGAAGTAGAGAGAGGAGGGAGGAGGGGGAGAGAGAGAAAGAGAGAGAGAGACAGAGATAGAGATAGAGAAAGAGAGGGGAGAGGAGGAAGAGAGAGGAGAGAAGAAGGGAGAGAAAGGCAGAGAAGAGGTGGAGAGAGAGAAGAGGTAAGGGAGAGAGAGAGGAGGTAGAGAGAGGAGGGAGGGGAGAGAGAGAGAAAAAGAGAGGAAGAGGGAGGGAGAAATCGCTGCATCATGCTGCCCTGCCTACCGCTGAAATTCCACATGCTGTGGAGATTGAGCCAGTGAGCCTGTGGAAAACTACTGAAGACTCCCTTGCACCACAGATTCTAAGTTTGAACGAAGGACTGGCTGGCTGCTTCCAAGAAGTATTTTTGTGAGGGTGTTGAGGGCTTCTTTCTTTGAACTGAAGCCCTTGGCTTTGTCAACATGCCCAGAGTGCATTTCTTCCACCCGAGCGAGCTCACACTGATCACAATGAGCAGGCTTCCAAGAGACTGGAGTAACTCTGTGGGCCCTAGAGAGTGGCGTCATCTTCCTGTCACTCCTCTGACCCCCAGGTCCTTCATGGATGTCCCTGCCTCCCAGGCCACAGCCAGGCTACTTTCTCCACAGACACATACTGGTGATGGCACTCAAGCTAGGGGAGCCTGGGTGAGCTGGAATCAGAGAGAGGAAATGAGCTGAATGACTTAACAGTGTTGTTATTGAAGTATTAAAATACTCAGAGCTGATTCGGAGCTGAGAGCTGATAGTGTCTATCCTGAGTTTCCCATTGTGTTTCTCATAGAGTTCCCTGTTCCAGAGACGCCCCCAGTTCTCATACAGCAGAAGGTAAATGGTAGCTACAGTGGGTGCCTTGGATGCCCACTCCAGCTGTATCTGAAGCCCCTCACTGGGCTGATGTTCATGTTAGACGGACTGACTGCTAAATAGAGTGAATCTTTTCTGTGCCTTTGGGTACCCAGTCACAACAACATACCGCCAGTCTGTAAGAGAGACACACTGGGAAGGGGCCCCAGAACTACTAATATCCCAATCTCATCACGGTCAGGATGGATCTAGAGATGCCTTTCCTAGCATCTTCCTCCTGATGGGGCTCCATCTATCTGAGAGGACACTCTGCCGCTGGATTGTCTGGTCCAGATAGCGCTGGTCTGAAATCTAACCTGTCCATTTAATGAGACTTTGAATATATCTTCCTTTTTTCTGGTCCTGGCTGGTTTTATAATTTTTCTCTCCAAGGGAAATCGTGTTTCCCATTTCCAAGTTCTTAGGGATACCTCAGTCTGGCAAGAGTGTCTACTGTCTACTCATAGGAGTTTAATTTTCATGGAATCCTTCAGAGTGAGAGTTGCAGAGACCTTTAATCATCATTTAATTCAGCTCTCTAGCTTTATAGGCTAGGTAACCAAGGACCAGAGAAAGAATGACAGGTTGAATCATTATTTATAATGGATATAATATTTACAACCAGTACAAATCACAAAGAAGACATTAATAAACTGAGGGCTCCAGGAAGATGTTCACTCTTGTTTTTTCATATGGTGGCACAAGACAAGTGACCTTCCTGCGCAGACAGAGACCAATAATCACAGAGAGGGCACAAAGAGGAAGAATTGCAGCAAAAAATCTGTGAGCAGACAGCTTGGCTCTTGTCTGACAAAAAGAGGCAAAGAACTCAAGGAAGGAGAGGAAGAGAGCTTGTAAAGACAAAGCATCAGA
>NC_022009.1:125069043-125086118 GCF_000317375.1 Microtus ochrogaster | reverse complement strand
CTCAGACGTGGTCCAGCTCAGACGTGGTCCAGTTCAGATGTGGTTCAGCTCAGATGATATGGTCCAACTCAGAGCCTCCTATTTTTCAAGTAAGAAAACTATATGACAAGCATTTGTCATGGATTTTGTTTCCTTCAAAACTCTTCATTCATAGCTGTTCATCCCCTGTTGAATCATCTCTGTGTCCCTGGGTGACCTAGGAGATGGACGAACTTTAATACTTCCATTACTTTCTATGGCAGAAGGAATGTGAGCCAAGGGTTTGAGCCACATACTCTATGAACAATAAGGGTAAGGGCCCCCTTGAACTCCTGAGCCTCTCATTTTAGCCACCCTGACTACTGTCTCCATCACAGAGAAGTTCCTGGGGCTCCCACTTCCATGCCAGGTGTGTTAAAGTAAGTTACTACCTGTTCCGTGGTCTCACATCAAGCTATGAGTTTTCCATATCACCCTATCTAACTCCCTGGAACCTCAGATGAACCTACTTCCGCCAACCCAAATCCCTAACCCATAATTCCCCCCAAAAGACTCTTGCTCAGAAGGGAGCCAAACTGAGACCTGAGATATATCTATACAGAAGCTCTGTTCAGGGGTGAATTGGTCCCCACTTATTTCTTGCTAGCCCCATGACCTTAGATTGAAGCTGCACCTGGAGATAGAGTCTTTATGGAACTAAGGTTAAAGGGAGTCACTGGGTGGGCCTCAGTCTGACTCTGTCCTCATAAGAAGTAGGAAGTTGACCTAGAAGGAGGGAAGCTGTGTGTAAGAGCAAGAGGATGGGCATCTACAAACCAAGGAAAGAGACCCCTGGAGGAAATATAGAGCTCTGTTGTTGAAGCCAGGTGCTTTATTATGGTCACCCCAGCAACTCCCGGAGCCACCTCCACAGTCACTGCACCACAAATCGGGGCGTCATGCCAACCCCTTTATCAAGCCAGTCAGCCCTGAAGCAGCTAAGATGAGCAGGCTGTTCTTAAGAATCATATTTCCTAATCAGACTTTAAAAAAAAAAATTCTCTCTGGTGATAAAGACATTGAGGAGGCACCAAAAAAAAAAAAAAAATCCATGGCCAGAAAAGCCATCTTCTCCCTCTTCACTAATGGACAGTGCCCAGAGGAGCAAGACAGATGGCTTCTTGGAGAACACGATCATTTCCTAATAAATGAATGAGAATTTAGGGCCCCAGTTGACAAGGAATTTTATCTTGCTCTTCCAGCATCTGCCTGGAGGAGGGAGAGCAGACAAAGGCGAGAGACAGTTCTCCCCCCACCACCACCCCATCGCACACAACTTATCCTGATACAGAATTGGAAGGGGGGGATGGTGGAGGCCACAAACCTTTTTCTACTTCCGACCTCCCTCCTGTTCAACCAAGCAAAACATCATGGGGTTTCCCCTGAGTGGGCAAGTAATCGCAGAGGTCTCCTGGGGAGAATAACTCTGATGTTACCTCTTGGAAGGTCACTGGGAAGTGCCTGAGGCAGAAGGAATGGGAACCAGTGGAGGCCAAAGGTCTAAATAGTAATGGCGCCTCTCACCACTAGCTCTTAGCATAATGGAAAAGCTGTTTGCAGGGCAGTGCTGGGGCAGCCTCACACGGAAATGCAATCTTCTGGAACACAGGGTGGGCAGTGACAAGCAGTTTATCTTCCATTACTCCGAGCCCTTAAATCATCCTCAGCCCCAATGCCAGCATAAACAACCAAATCCCTGACTTCCATGCTGCAGGAGCTCCTACCGTGTTCCTTAACCTTCCTGGCGATTCTGAGTACAGGTGGCACCGAGACACACATTGTTATGGGTTGAACCATATCCCGAAATAAAGATGGTGGAGTTCTAACTCCCAAGTAGCACAGAATGGGACCTCATTTGGAGACCAAATCTTAACAGAAGTAATCAAATTAAAACGAGGTCCTGGGGTCAGGGCCCTTATCTAATGTGATTTGTGTCTCCATAAAAAGAGGAAGCAAGACACAGAGCTACACAGAGGGAATGGCGTATAGAGATGAAGGCAGGATGGAGGCCATTCTCCTCTAAGAGAAGTGCCACAAGAGGTCTAAGGGGGAAACTAGAACAGATTGTCCCGCAAAACCTCAGAGGGATGAACTTCAGCCATACTGTAACCTCAGACATTGAAGGCAGTAACATTCTGTTCTTTAAACAGCTTCATATGAGGTAGTGGTAGTTAAGGCAGCCCTAGGGAAGGAATGCACAGGAAATTCTGCCCAAAGAAAGAAGAGAAAGGTCTCCTTCTCTGGGGAGACAGGAATGAGTGAAGAGAACACTGCCACGTGCAGTTCACCGAGAATTTGCAAGATAACAGTTAGCCAAGTGGGGGGTGGGGGGTCCTAAACAAAAGGCGCTTTTCAAAGGTCCACTTCCTTTTGTTTCTAACAGGGCTGATCTGGAGTCCTGTGAGAGTTACCCATGGTGGCAGAAGGAAGGAGTGCTTCTCAATTGAGCGTAGACTCCCTTGGTAGGGTTGCCAGATCTAAGAAATGAAAATAAATTCCCAGATAAACTTGATTTTAGTGTATGTCTTGGTATAACGAGGAATAGACTGCCTCTATGTTTCACTGGCCAGCCCTCCCATGGTCCCTTCAATTATTACCCTCTGTGCCTTGCTCGCCCACTGTGAGGAAGGTGGTCCTTCAGCATACCAGTGTATCAACAGCATGGTGGTTTGTGCCATGGGTCCTCCCTGCAAAACCAAGGCTCTGGGGGCTTTGTTCTAGGAGACCCTTGTCATAGGGCCTCTAGAGTCAATCTCCACAGCTGAGGGTGTGCATGGGGCAGGAATGAGCAGGAGGAGAGGGAAGCCGAGGGCAACTGGACTCTCAGGCTGGGCTGGGGGACTCCAAGATCACAAGAAGAGATGGTTTCTGGACTGTGCTCAAATGTCCACACAGCTGTGCTTTCTTGGATCCGTGGCCTTTCAGCTGAGAAGTGCCATTGCACATGGCACAGGCTGACCAATTTCATGCACCTTTTGTCTGCTCCTGGGCATGTAGCTGGGCAACTGGGCAACATGCCAGCGGACCCTGCACACTGCCTGGCACGTGCACATAGCATTGAGAGAGCATTTGTTGATGGCTCCACGAATGGTCATATCAATAAGAGTCTCTCCAACCTCTAGGCCTTGGAGTAGAAAGCCAGGAAGTCAAACCTGTGGTCCTACTTATCCCAGGTGTGGTGGATCGGCCGGCCCACTAAGAGCCAAGAACTGGAAGCGACTTGGAGCTACAGGTGAATGAGCAAGCTGAGACAAAGCTGGATGGGGTATGTGGCTGAATAAGCCTTGCAATATTCATGAGCGGCAATATCCGTATAGCTTGGGAGGCTAATTTGCATGCCCAAATGGCCAAGACTTGGCATAGGCTAGGGACAGTGAATTGATGATGGGTTTCCAGTGGAGAAGAGCGTAGGGACAGGGAAATACCAGGAGGGTTTGAAATCCAAACAAGCTGCCTGGGTGATGATTTCCTTTTACATGTTTTATGAGTTGAACACAGAGCCGTGGATCTGGGGGCTGCTGCAAAAATGGCAGGGAATGCAGCCCTGCATCAGATGCAACACATGTGTGGAAGGCAGTAATTTGGAGCACAGGAAAGCAGGGAAGGGATAAAGAAGGAGAAAGGAGAGAGGGAAGAAATAAGGCTAGCCAGTGCCCAAATCTGGTTTTCCTCTTTCAATATGAAATGCCCTGCTTGGGCTCATAAATTTGTTGCAAGTTTTTTCAAATGGTTTCTCTTTAAAGAGCAAGACTGTATCTGATTACCTGTACATTCAACCATAGAGGAAGGCTGGGTGAGTGAGGGAACAGGAGCAGAAGCTGGTGGAGTGGGAACTGCTGCCCCATTGTGGCTCACAGGTGCTTGAATCCTGAATCCGATGATCTGCTAGTAAATCCAGGACAGTGAAACACATTAGCGCAGCTGCAGTTCAGACTTAGAATGTCCCCAAGGGTCCTGTGCATTGAAGGTCTGATGCCCAGCTTCTAGCACTATCCAGAGACTGTGAAGCCTCTAAGGGGTGGTGCCTAAGGACAGGAAGTTAGGTCTTGAGAAGAGGAAGTTACATCATAGAAAGTGTGCCTTTGAAGGGGATTATGGGACCTTCATCACTTCCTTTCTGAGCTAAGCCGTTTCCTCTACCATGGGCTTCAGAGGAGCAAAAGCGACAGGGGTGATAACTAGACATGGGCTGAAACCATTAGCCAAAGCAACTCTTCCCTCTTTTAGGTTCTTGTCCTAAGGTGTTTTGTAATTGATGCAGCCTGTTTTAATGAAGGCAGCAGGCTCAGCTGGGCACAGGGACGGCCACTCTGTGGGCACATGTGTGTGTGGGCAGGGGGAGGCGGGTGCTATAATTCCAGAGCATCAGTATCCACCACCTTTTGGAAGTTGTGGCATGGACAGCAGCCTCACAGGCAGACTCTTGCCCTGTCTAAATCAGCTTGTATCTTCCTGTTAATGGCTCTGCCAGCGGTGACAGGCTATTATAGACGCTGCTTCATTTCTCATGGTATACATACATGCTGCCAAACCCCTGTGTATTAAGAAAATTAAAATGATAAGATTCCTGACATATGGAGCGCTGTTTCCTGTATTTCTCACTTAAGGAGTGGGGAGGACCATCCTTCCCTTCTGTACCCCACAAAGTCCCTAACTTGTCCCGTGAAATTTCATCCAGCCATCCAATGAAGCATTGTGGGTTTTCACGCTGCAGTCTGTGTGTTGGGCCAAGGGTTCGGTGTTATAGAATGTGGATGTGGATCTGCTTCCCAGTTGTGAAGTGGCTTAAAAATGCCACTGTGTCTTACAGTTACCTAGGGAACTTGTTTAAAAGTTCAGATACCCAAGCTTGAGCTTAGGGGGAAAGTGATCCAGTGTCTATACACTAGGGAGCTAGAAGGATGGGTCCTTGGCATCGACACAGAATAGCATGGTAATCTAGTGGGTGGTTACAGGGCATCCGGATCCTCAGGAATGTGGTCATGGACTGAATGGGCCTGCCAGTGTGTCCTACGTCACAACAGAAACACCCTGGAATGGAAGGGCACGAAAGAAAAGGTTTCCCCACGTGAAAACTTCAGAATCCCTTTGCCTGATTAGTATTCCACTTTGTCTAATTGCATTTTAAAATGCTCAGTGGGAGGAAAAAAATGCCAAGGCTTTTAATAAATTGAAGGCAGGTCTGCTTTTTAACCTGCAGCAGGTTTTTTGAGAGTCCTGCTGTGGCCGGCTGCTCCCAGGCCCCGGCTCTTTGCAGATGAAGGCAATTAGACCATGCTCGCCTCCGGAGTTGAGGGCATCAAGGCATCTGGTTGCAGGGTAACTTCTAACTCCCTGGGAGGACACTGGTCATTACGAAGGATACCTTGTGATTCAGACACTATTTTCTCCTTCATACAGCAAGAGTATGCGGGAGCTCCTGGCTCAGGGAACACCAGCATGCAGCTTGTCCTAGCGCTGAGGCAGCCTCTATGATACACCATGAACAGGGCCACTTGGATGCCCAGTCAAGCCAGATTTAGGTTCAGAGGAGCTGGGCAGCTGTCCCAGTTACCCATCTATGAGGAATGCCAAGGGCTCCTGGGAATAAACCCCAAAGCAGTGCCAGTGAACATAGGCTTCCGGGAATGACTGTTGATAGGATTGGAGACCTGAAAACTCCACCCAATGTCTTTGGTGAAGAGTCCGGAAAGGTCTAGGGAGTTGGAACCTGTGGTATCAGCCTGCAGGGTTTGGAACTGTCTGCTGCTGACTCACAGAGCCTGTGGCCACAAGTGAGTTCTTTCACTCTTATGTTTGACAAGTTTAGCCATAATATGAGAATAATAACAAGGCTATTGTGTGTATAGGGGATTGAACCCAGGACCTCGTGTGTGCTGGGCACGCCCATCATTGAGCTACACCCCCCTGCCACTTAATTTTTGTCAACTGGACACAAGTTAGAGCCATCATCCAGAAGGAGCTTCAACTGAGGAATGGCCTCCATCCATCAACTTGGGACGGTGTCTGTGGGGCATTTTCTTTCCTTTCTTTTTCTGTGTATATGAGTGTTATGTGCACCGTGTATATGTCTAGTCCCTGTGGAGGCCAGAAGAGGGCATAGGATCCTGCAGGAGGCAAGGAGGTCCTTGTGCATCAGAGGAGCCAGGAGTGTTCTTCCTGGAAAGGAAGGGATGCAGAACCTGTTATCCTCCCAGAAGACTGGGAACAAATGTGGTTAATGGCGTGTTGCCCTTTGTGCTATCTGTGTGGCTGAGAACATATACGATCCTCCCCAACCTTTACGATGAGCTTGCTTCCCTCTTCCTCATCAATCTATAAAATCCATCTTTATGGAAAGTGTCACGTATACTCCACAAAGTTTCGATGTAGTCACATCGGATCTTTATTTAGCTGACTTTCTGTTTTATTGTGCACACAGGTCTGAATTAATTATCACCAAAAAGTTTTCACCAAAATACACTATCCTTAAGCATGCCTAAAATAGACTACTCTGGGTTAGACTCCTGAAGTTTGAAACAACACTGCCTACTTAGCTGTGTTAAACAGAACTACCTTCTTGCCTCTTGTTAATCATTACTCTTCTGGCTGTGGTGATTGCAGAGACCCCTCCCATCATCCCCTCGTCCCCTATCCTTGGGCAAAATATTTCTCAAACCGGTGTTTCAGACAGTTGTGAACCACCATGTGGGGTGCTTGAAACTGAACTCGGGTTTTCTGCAAGAGCAACAAGTACTCTTGACCACTGAACCATCTCTCTCCAGCCCTATGAGACATTTTCTTAATGGCTAATTGATGTAGACAGGCTTAACTTACTATGGGTGGTTCCACCCCTGCAGGAGGTCCCGGACTGCATAAAAACGCAGGCTGGGTAAGCAAGGAGAACAAGTCCAGGAATGAGGAACGCTGCTCCTCCAAGCCTCCTGCTCCCCTCCTGCCTGAGTTCCTGCCCTGATTCCCTCAGTCATGGACTGAGACTGTAGTGTGGAAGTCAATTAAACCTTTTCCTCTCCAGAGCTGGGTTTGGTCAGCATGTTGTCACGGCAATGTAGACAATGAAGACAACCCCCAAGCCCAAGCACTAGTTTGGAAGATTAAGTGGGTGCAGAAAGTTCTTGGAAACCAGCCCTGCACATTGCAATGACTATATAAGGGTTCAAAGTTCCTTATCGTTTTTGTCATTAGCCAAGCAGTGGTCTGGGGCTCTGCCAGGCTCTACCTGCAGCCTGAAAGGCAGACCCCCAGATCTGAAGCTTGCAAAGCAACCATGGCCTAGTAAGTACTGCTTATATTCGTGGAATTTGTTTTCTTTTAAAAACACAGTCCTCTCAGATTACCAATAAAGGAGCAGACTGATTTAGGAGATACAAAAGAAATCTGAACCAAGTCAAGCCTGACAGAAGAGATTTACTGACACGAAATTCCACCTACCCTACATATGTATATGTCCATATACGCATTGCTTTTATCTCATATGGGGAAGTAGCCAGCTGGCTGTCTCTATATAGGGGTATTGGAAAAACTGTGAATGAGAGGTTATTTTAAGTACAATGTGGTATCATATACTTTTAATGCCACACTTGGAAGACAGAGGCAGGGGGATCTCTCTGAGTTGGAGGGCAGTCTGGCTCTCATAGCAAGTTCCAGACCAGCCTACATACTGAGATACTTCTGTCTTAGAATTTCTATTACTGTGAAAAAAAACACCATGACCACAGCGACTCTTATAAAGGAAAACATTTAATTGGGGTAGCTCACTAGCAGTTCAGAGGTTGAGTCCATTATTCTCATAGATGGAAGCAAGAGAGTATACAGAGAGACATGGGGCTGGAGAAGGAGCTGAGAGTTCTTGTATCTTGACTCACAGGAAACAGGAAGTGAACTGGCTACCACACTGACTGTAGCTTGAGCATATATGAGACCTCAAAGCCCGCCTCCACAGTGACATACTTCCTCCAACTAGGCCACACCTACTCCAACAAGGCCATACCTTTTATAAGTGCCACTCTCTATGAGCTTATGAGGCACAATTACATTCAAACTACCACACCTGTATAAGTAAACAAATAGACATTAAATAAGTGTAAGTGCTAGTTTTAACAAGCTAAAACACTATGATGTTTGTAGCAAGTTACTGATGCTAAGCACAGAGACATGACTTTTGCTAGTAGGAAGCTAGATTGCTTACTATGTCCACCAGCATGAAGTGATCCATACACACCCTCACTGGCTTGCTCAGCCCAATCTATCAGCTGGATTGAGGCCCCTTCTCCCTCCTCCCCACCCTACCTCAAGCATAGCAGAACACGAGGCCAAAGCTGAGACAAGTGCAGTCTCCAAAAGCTTTCAACCCTACAAGTTATAATAAGTGCCATGCAGGTATAGGAAAGTGTCTCAGCAGTGGGTACGATGTGATGGATAAGAGCTGAGACCTAGCACAAACTCCTACTGAAATATGATGTGGGAGGTCCTTCTGTCTTGGTTAATGAATAAAGAAACTGCCCTGGCCTGTTGGTAGAGCAGAACATAGGTAGGCAGGGAAGACAAAACTGAATGCTGGGAGAAGAAAGGGTGGAATAGCAGAGGATCACCATAAAGCCGCCAGAGACAGACACTGGGAACTTTACCTGGTAAGCCACTGCCATGTGGCAATATACATTACTAGAAATGGGTTTAAATTAAGATGTAAGAGTTAGCCAATAAGATCCTGGAGCTAATGGACCAAGCAGTGATTTAATCAATACAGTTTCTGTGTGGTTATTTCGGGGCTAAGCTAGCTGGGGCAGCCAGGAACCAACAAGCGGCCCCCTCCTCCTGTAACAGAAATACTTATATTTCTTTCTATGCTACAATATCTTACGTATATGTATGTGTCATGATATATTATCGTGTATTTACTCAAAATTTATGATCTATTATTTGCAGATGGCTGATTTCATTTTCAGTTTTGTTTTTAAATGTATTTTTTTTCCCTTTAAAGGGGATACACGGTTATTTCTAAGAATGCGCACGATAGGCTGGAATGTCAGTGCTTGAGAGGTCAAAGTAGAAGAAAAGTCACAAGTTTTAGGCTAGTCTGGGCTACATAGCAAAACCATGTCTCAACAAGGAACAACAACAACAAAAACAGACAATAGAAAGTTGTGCAAAGATAAAAAAAAAAAAAACCAGCCTACAGTCTTGCAGCAGTGACACAGTGACAGGTCCTTGATGCTTCTTTATACTATTTTTTCCTCTGCGTATGAATGTTTCCTCTTTCTAAATATATTTATTTACGTTGAGATTGTAGTTTCCAGCCTTATTCTGTCACTTCTCCTTATATTATAAGGACGTTGTTTGTTTGTTTGTTTGTTTGTTTGTTTGTTTTATCTCCTGCATTGCATCATGTAGAGTCCCAGTAGAAAACACATCTTGTTTTCCTTCAGCAAATCCTACCGGTGTGTGCCACCACAACCAGCTTGTTTTCCATTGGCCTCATGAGGGCCCTTTGAGGGACAGAAGCTACGGAATGGAAGCTGAACCTGCTAAAGCTTCCCATTGCTAGACCTGAGCTAGGAGGGAGCAGTTGCCCAGGTGGTTTGCAATGCAAGGAGGGATAGTGAGGCTTGGTGGCATCCATGGCCGTAAGGGGAAAAGCAGCCATAATGAATACCCTGTCTTCTGACGCCCCCTTACCGTGTCTCCCATAGGAAAAACCAAAAGAAGAAAAAGAAAAAGAAAAAAGGCGCCAGTTCCGGAGGATGGAGAATGAATCAAGGTGGTAAGAGAGAGATTTGGAATGTGTCCCGAAGACCCATGTGTTAAAAGCTTTGACTCGGCTCAGCTGTACTGAGAGGTGGTAGAAAGCGTTAGAAACCGTACGGCCGCGTGTGAGGTCTCATGAGTGGAAAGAAGGAAGACTAGGGGGGAGGGGAGTGGGATGGAGCCTTCTCCTGGGAATCTGGCTAAAGCCCGTCTCCAAGTGAGAATCAAGCATGCCAGCATAGCGTCTGCTGTGCATTTGCCAATACAGACACCGTATTTCTCTCCTAGAAAGATATTTTAAGATAAAAATGTGAAAATGGCAACAAACTATGCATAAGGCCGTAGTATATATGAATTTGACTTTGGCCTTCCATCTTTCCCAGAAATGTCCAAGGAATCTTACAAACAAGACTATTGACTTCCGGTTACAGTCATAACATCACTTCCTGGAGCCATCTTAGGGTGCTGACATATCAGCTGTAACCCTAGAGCACTCAGCAGCCAGCCCAAGATCCCATTTAAATCCCTTAGCAACCCATCTCTGTCACCGGTGATCCGAAGTCAGTGTGGGGTTGGATGTTTCCAGGTTCTCAGCCTCCTTTCCAGAGAGCTGAAAACAAGGGCTACGCAGATTTCCCAAAGGAACAAGAGAACTTGATTCAGAATACAGACCAGAGAGGGAAACCCTGTCAACAGTGACGGCAGGCCACATGAGTGAAGGTACTCAAGGGTCCCAAGTCACAGCCTGGGGTCCTTTTTCTTGTAATGGAATCTAAGGGCAGAAGGAGCTAGTTATTAAGGTGTGTGGCTTAGGGGGCCCTCCATTTTGACTGATAGATTAAGTCATATATTCTTTTCCTTTGGTGCATGCCTCTCCCCATAATGTATCTCATTTTAGCCATAGGCAACCCTAATTACACATGCATAGGCATAAGAGGGTAAGTAGGGGTCCTGCCCTAAGAGTTCACTTAACTAGGCTGAACAGAGCCTTTAAATTTCCATCATTCAGAATAGATCATGAATACTTCTAAACAGAAACCAGCTAATTTGATCGTTTTAGTGGTAGAGAAACTCAAACAACTGTTCAGAGAGAGGAATATGTAGCCCAATTGACATGATGTTCAAAGGGGTGCTGAAGTTGCCAGGTGCCTTATCGGGAGGTGGGTATATGTGTGTAGTATGTGCAGGTAAATGAACAAGGCTGCCACGTATGTTATTACAAGACAGGGAGGGTGTGCACAATTAAAACCAGTAAAGTCCTAGGCCAAACCATCTCCTATGCTATACTCACAACTTCAGAACCCACCAAAATCATATTTATGGCAACTGTAAAGCCACCTAACTAAGCATGAACCTCTCATGAAAAGCCCGTTTGGTTGTGCCCTGTCCTTTCTGGGAGCGCTTCCCTTCCTGTGTGTTTAAATCTGCATTAAAATCTCTCTACTCTCTTCTATTCTGTTTCATCTCTGCTCATCCTGAAACTCTTCTGCGGTGAAGCCAATCATCCATTCCTCACCTGAGCGGAGGTATCTTGGGGTTTCTATTACTATAATAAAATACCATGACCAAAAGCAATGTGGGCATAAAATGGGTTATTTCAATGTATTGTTTTAGTCTATCATGCAGGGAAACCAAGGCAGGCACCTGGAGGCAGGAGCTGAAGCAGACTTGCTCCTCATGGCTTGCTTAGCCAGTTTTCTTATACCACCAAGGGCCACCTACCCAAACTTGGTACTCACAGGGAGCTAAGCCTTTCCACATTCATCATTAATCAAGAAAATGCTCCAAAGGCTTGCTATTGGTTAATCCTGTGAAGGCATTTTCTCCATTGAGGTTCCCTCCTTTCAGATGATTACAGCTTGTGTCAAATTGACAAAAAGCCAGCTAGCACAGGCTGTCTCTGAGAACTCCTTACATGGTTGCAAGCATCATCTCTGGCACATACCTCACAGCCACGCTTACTTGCCCTTGAAGAGGATTGTAGAGCCCCAGTTCCCTCATCTTTCCCTTTCCCACATCCTAAGTATGAATGAGGTGAAGGGTTTTGCCCCTTCACTGACTGTGGCTGTGATATGCCATCCACAGAGAAAGTAACAGGCCCAATCAATCATGGTTCGATACCTCTGAAACCGTGGATCAAAATACATCTTTCTTTGTTATACATTGATTATCTTGGGTATATGTTGCAGGCACATAAATCTGAATGACACACATATCAAGCATACACACACACACACACACACACACACACACACACACACACGGAGAAGGGGGTAAGGGGAATGACTTCTTAATGTCACCATGAATTATTTAAACAATTTCTATGGATTTTTTCCCTTATTTTCTTTACTATTATAGTTAGCACTGAAATAAATATTCTTATACCCACACTTTTGGCTGTGTCTTTGATGATTTTCTAAAAACATTTCCCAGGGTTGGCATTATTGGGTCAAGGTAATCTTTTTAAGTTTTTCATCTACTGCCCCATAGAGCCATCCAAAATTCTGTTGTAATGGTGTAAACATTTGCAAATGCTGACTATGGAGAAGCCAACCTGAGAAGGCTGTGCAAGTTATTCCAAAGAAAAATTAAGACCACCAGCATTGGGGGAAACCCTGGGAAGAAGAAACAGCAAACATTCCAGCCTGCCCTGGGACTCCAACCGTGGGAGCCACACTTCCCGAGCCATAAGAACTGATCTGCTGTCGAAAGAGAAAATCAGTTAACTTAAGGGTCATCTGACCAAGGCAAGTGCGGTCAAGGCCTTTAGGATGGGGAGTTTGTAAGGCCAAATGTGGGGTAAACAACATAGGACGCATTCAAGGCTTCACCATCGGCCCTTTCTTTGGGAGATGTTTTCAAGTAATCAAGACAGTTGTACAGCAGGATGGAGAAGAACGGGAAAGTTGTGGTAATGGTGAGAGGGGAGGAAGAGGAAAGGGAGGAGGAGGTAGACAAGGAAGAAAAGGAGGGTGGCAATGAGGAGGTTGAAGAGGAGGGATCTAGAAGCAGGGTTCGTGGGGTTCCCTTCCAACCTGTGTTCTTATCCCTTGTTTTAATGACCAGGGGGTGAGGGGATGACAAGGAGAAGCACAGGAAAATCAGCAAGTGCCAGGGACCACTTTGTCCCTTGTGTGCCAAGAAAAACAGCCAGAGGTTCGTGGGTGCCACCGGATAAAAAGAGAAACCAACGGTGAGTGGCAGCTGACCTGTATTTGTTCCTTGGCAAAAATGTAACCCGAATATCTGCCTTGTGGTTCATAAACTCAACACAAGAAAATAATAGGCAAAGTCCAAGAGGGCACAGGATATAGATTTTCAATTGATTACTGATTGATAAGAACAGTCACATTAGTGACCGCCAAATTCCAACTCTTCGTCTAGGCCCGTGGTGCTAAGGCTTCTACAGACACGAACTTAATCCTCCTGATGTCTGCGTGCAGCTCATATTGGGTATCAGGAGGTGGCTAAGGTGACCTGCTCTGTCCTCTAGGGCCCCGGTCCTAACCCCATTCTGTGTGAGCTTGTTCTCGTCTGCCCCGCCCCCCTCTGCAAATGATGGACTGATTGCCAGGTGCTGGTTCCTTTAAAATACACGTTTGTGACCCAAATGTCCTCCACACCCATGGGGCAGACACACAGTAATCAAAACAGGCAGAGCCCTGGAAACTAGAAGGCAAAGAGAAGTGACTTTACGTTTATTGTACTTCCCCCATCTGTCAACTTTGAGATGGCTTTGTCTGAAAGACTCCTGGCTGCTTCATCAGTCCAGGTCTCCGCCTGCCGCTGCCTCCTTGGGGTGGTCTTCCTTGATCACCTCGTGTGAACAGCAGAAGCCTTTTCACCCAATTACATCCCCTCTTGCTATTTTCTGGTGTGTGTGTGTGTGTGTGTGTGTGTGTGTGTGTGTGTGTGTGCACTGACATCTTCATCCTCTGCCTCTCCCACCAGAAGAGAAGCGTTCTGAGTCAAAAGTCCACCGTGTTTGCTCCTTGGGTCCAGCTGAGCCCATTTCTCAGGTCCTGTCACAACTGCTCTGTATTTAGAAGGTTCCACACTCCTGAATGCAATTCGACTTGAGTAAAAGTTAAATTCCCTGTGGGGCAGAGGTGCCAGAGGGCCAGCACGGGCCTAGGAAACACTCGGAACACAAGGTCAGCTAGCTGGCGCCGACCCTGGTCACCACAGGAAGAAGTGATCCTGTAGCCTGATATCCCTCTGCTGGACACCCTGTGCTCTCTTGGAGGCTTTCAATAACTGTCAATAATTTATAAACTATGCTTACCGCTCTCCTGCAATATTCAGTGTCCCAGGGGATGAACTGAGGCTGAATCACCACATCCTGCTTCCTCCGCCTGCTTTCCACTCCCATGCCAAGAAGGAGCAAACTGAGACCTTCAAAACTATACATGTGGGAAATCCTCCAGAATTATAAAGGGGGCTGGGTGCTAGGAAGAGACACTCTCTGTGAACAGCCAAACAGTATATCAGTAGGAAGCCACCCCTTTCCAAATACTGATGGTGACTCGTAACTTCATCAGACAATGGGGTAACTAACTTATCCACACTCCCCCACTGGACTCTAGGTATTCATTCTTCTGCTCAGGCCTAGTCACAGCCGGTATATACTTGTTTCTCCGCCACACACTGACGGAAGCAGCCAACATCCTGGAGGCCCAGCTGTCAAACCTGAATGATGGAAGGCTGTGATGTTGGGTCATGAGGGTTACCTGTGAAAAGTTCGTGGGATTGGGGGGTGAGTCGCTGGCTCTGCTTTCCTAAGCCAGAGTAGGCAGCTATTTCCCAGAGCACTGTCACAGTACTTATGAGATTTGTTTCTCCTTGGCAGCTTCTCCTGAGGAGACATCAATGAGCCCCGAGTCTGCCTTCAAAGACACAGGCTCTTTTTTCCTTCTGAGGAACAGAGAAGAGGCGCTGGGTACATTCTCCATGCTCCTCCTATCAAGGTTGTAGAAAACTAATGTTTCCTTCACGGTCACCCTGAAGTAGCCCATACAATGAGATACAGAATGATCCAGAAACCACCACAACCCATGTGTAGGTCTTACTGAAAGAGATCGAGTCTGTGACATTGACAAGCGTGGTCTGGTATACAAAGGCAGGCAGTGCCTCACCGGCTGTTGCGAGGAGTAGCTGGCATTTCTGGCTGCCACAGAAAACAGGTGACCACAGGCAAGAGTGCACCGGCCTGACCTTTGGTCCCTTGCAGCCTGCAGAGCCCAACTCTGGGATGCCAGACTGAAGGCCCTTAAGCCGTCCTCAAAGGAGGAACCTCCGCCCCATTTTTTTAGAGCGCTCAGGAAACAGGCCTACCTACTCTTCCTCCCCACCCACTCACTCTACCCTGTACAGGCTTCTTCTAATCTTGTTCCACCCACCTCTGTCCTAAGGGGCCCAGGGGCCTCCTCAGCCACATCAGCACCGTGACAGGAATCTATCCTCCCTCAGCTTCCTGGCAGGAAGCTCTTAGCCTTTTCTCTCTCTTTTTTTAAAGGTGTCCCTATCTCTCCCTGGGGAGCTGCACTCAGTTCAACTTCCTTTCCTGCTGCCTTGACCGCGTCTCTCAGCTCTGGGGCCTTCAGGAAGAGAGCCCTTATAGCCCCTTTCCATCATTATCATCCCTGACCTTCAGCTCCCCAGGGGCATCTTGACCCAGGGGTCTCCTTCACCATCACCCCGAATGAGCTGGTCCCTCTCTGCTCAAGTCTGTCCCTCCTCCACACTCCGCTCTCAGATTCAGCATCATCCCTGGTAGACTGCGGCCTCATTTTCTAAATTCAACCACTTCCCAGATCCTCTCTCTGCGTTACCACCCCCTTTCCATTCTTCTCAAATGCTTAATGTCTGCTCTTGCTGACCATTGCCGTGGCATCTGAACTCTCCCCTCCCATCCCCCCACGCCTCTCCCCTGCACTCTAAACCCAATCATCTTCTGCGGATAAGCTCAAAGGTAGCTGGTGAGACCCTAGTTTGCCACTCTCTGGTTCTAAAACCTGCAGTGACTCCCATTGCTGATAAGTTCCTTTTCTCTGAGCCTGGCCTTCAGCTCTTCAAAGTTTACGTTATGGATGCGTTCTTCAGTGCCATTTAAATTCATCTCCTAATCATCCGTGTCTTCCCATCCTTAGACTTTTGTCCAATGGGAAGTTTCTCAGGAATGCCATTTCTTTTATTTACATCTGTCAGCATCGTGTCTTCTCTTCGAGGCTCATCTCAAAGGCCACTTCTTCCTGAAAGTCTTCCTGGGTTCTCCTTGCCTGGTACACCTACTTTTCCCCTCTTTCCCTGGGTCTCGAGGTTTCTCTAGCCACATCCACTGTATACTGGCTCACCATCTCCTCTGCAATGCTTCTAGTGCCAGGAAAAGCCAGTTCAAAGCAGATACTCAGGAAAATAAAGATATAGAAATGTGTTTTCTTTACACCCAAGAGTACAGATCAGAGTATAGATCAAAAACCCACTCCTTGATCAATCGTAAGGCAAATATTCAAGGGGCTTAAGAAAGCTGGGGAAGAAGGGGAAGGCAGGCGGAAGCAAGACACGGTGGCTGCTGTAAACTAGGCTTTCTTCCTGTAACTGTATCCCCAGGGACCATAGGTACCTTGGCTTAATCTCTCTTTCTGTGGTCACTCAGGATATGATTACTGGCATTAGATGCAAGCACATGTTTCAGTTCCATTAATCTGAGCGAGGCTGAGAAACTGAAAAGGGAGCCACAGGGGTATTGCTGTGATTGTTGTGTTGGTCCAGTTACCACCTGAAAGAGGAGAGGAGTGGAGGGGAGCAAGGATCTAGCAGATGGGCCGGGGGAGACCTTACGGAAGGAAGCAGAGAGATGAGAAAACCACAGAGGGCGATTCTGCAGGCAGGAGGCTGGGTCCCTAAAGGCTAAAGTTACAAGACACCGCATAGAGAAGGCATGAGCGTGGGACCCGGACCGACATGGGCACCCACCCACAAAGCAACCCTGTGGCTCAGGCTTCTCCACCTCAGGGGGCTGGCCATCGGCCTGACAACCCTGACGAGCACTGTTGCTCTTGTATACAGTAGCCCACGCAGAATAAATCTGTCTCCCACGCAGGAACAGCCTGAACAGGAGGCTACAGCCCGATAATGAAGACACACGAACCGCTGAAATGCCGTGTCAGATGGCGGCGGTGACATCTGAAAGCCGTAATTTGTTGCTCGGCATATTTTTGTTCCAGGTACCAGAGCCTGCACAAACGCTGTCGTGTCTCTCCAAAGGAAGCGGCTCTGCTCCCGAGCCTGGCTCTGGGCCAGGTGGTCTTGGC
>NC_022009.1:125060121-125068885 GCF_000317375.1 Microtus ochrogaster | reverse complement strand
CTCAGGAAGTCTATTCTGAGATCATCTGACCATGCAGAAAGGGGGAAGTAACATGAGGTTAAAAGCACACCTTATTCCCCAAAGTGCCGGTCTCTTGAACCGGCCATTTCCCCTCACCCCAATCTATGAGCCCAGGCTGGCTTCTGAAAGAGTGGACTTGAAAGGGGTCAAAATAATTTTAGCCACACCAGGGCCGGAGGGCTCTGAAGGGATCCATTGCTCAGGGCGGCTCGCCCTTCTTTCAGTGAGTGAGTGGCTTCGCAGGCTGCCTATCTCTCCTCCTGTTACCTTCCCAGAACCTCAGTCTGGCAGACAAGCAATTTCTGCGAGTACAGTTCTTCAAATGAGAGGTTATCGTTTTAGCCCTCTCTGGCTACCTGGCACTTAAGGAATCCGTGCCTGAGTTCAGGCCTGTGGATGTAAGGGAAGAGGAGCCCCCGCAACACACCAGGGCTGTGCTTAAGCCACAGGAACTGGGAGAATCAAGGTCTGTACAGACAGACCTTTCACCGCTAATCCCTCCTGCTGAGCCTGAGCTCAGCCAGCCCTGTACACCTGTTGACCCGCTGCTCTGGATGGTCTTCCTGCCAGGCTCTGTGGCGTGGGCGGAGAGGATAAAGTGACAGTGAACCACAGGAGTCTCTGCTCCTGGCCAGGGTCCCTGAAAGCACGGGACCAGCCTCCAAAACACCCAGGGCAGCAGGGGCACGAACTCCTAAGTGAAGGATTCACCTCGAGAATTGTTCCTCAAGGACTACGAGATGCCAAGTGCAGAATCACCCCAAGACTAGGGGGCACACTGTGAATGCCTCCCCCAAACTCCCATTAGGCAAACTGTTGGCACCTGCAGTTGGACGTCTCCCCTCCCTGAAAAGCCCACACACCTATACTACCCACACTCCCCACACAGCACAGTAACACTGAACTTTTTGAACTTCAAACATTTCCTCACCTTGCAAACAGCATAATCCACTTCATAAACTGTGGCCGTTGGATCCCACGGCAAGCTGCTGAGAGACTAGTTTGTGAAATGTAACATTTTAGTGTTTTTTCCCCACTCCTATTTCATTGGGATATGATTTATGTGCTTGGTGAAATCAGCCTTTTTTGTATACCGTTCTTTCATTTCTTATGAATGCACGCTGTTGTGTAAGTAGCATCACAATCAAGACAAAACGTTTCTACCGTCCCCAGAAGTTCCCCTGTGCCCCTTATAATCAATCCTGACCCCTCAGCTCTAGGTGGCTACTGATCTGTTTTCTGTCCCTGTGGTTTTGCTTTTCTTCCAGAATGACACAAAAATAGAATCACAGAGTATGTGTACAGCTTTTTTTGAGACTGGCTTCTCTCACTTAGCGCAGTTCATGCCCACATTTGTAACTTGTTTCTTTTTTCGTGCATGAGCGGAACGCCGGTGTGCTTTACCTCAGCTGAAGGAGGTTTGGATGGTTTCCAGTTCAGGGTGATTATGTGTAAAGTTGAAGCATGCATCCAAAGGCAAGTTTTTTGTGTGATTGGAAGTTATTATTCTGGTGAGTAACCTGAGCCAGATTGTCTGGTTTTTAATCAGCACATGCAGAACTTTCTGAAGCAACCTCGAAACAGTTTTCCTAAATGACTGGAATTTCTTCCAATCAGCAGCGCCGGATTGTTCCTGACGTTGCTGGGGTTCTTTTCCGAGTACCGCTTCCATGAGCTACCGGTGAGCTGCAATTCACGGGACACCAACCGACAGCAATGACAAGCCTTTTTGCATGTGTACCAACCATCTACATGGCTTCTTCGATAACACATCTGTGAAGATGGTCTGCCCATACTTTATAGAGCGGTTTGCTTTGTACTTACTACTGAACTGTGAGAGCCCCGTCTACACACAAGCCTTCCCCAATGTGTGATTAACAGATGTCTTATCACAGCCTGTTATTGTTCTAATTCTATTTTTGTTGTTGTTCTTGATTCCCTTTCTCATTCCTTCAATTTAAAAGAAAACAATTCTCATCCCTTTCTGGCAAAAAGCAAAAGTTTTCCATTTAGTTGAAGTCTAGTTTATCAGTTAGATAATCTCCTTGGCGTATCCAAGAACTCATTGCTTTACTAACTTGATAAGTCAGAATCATAAGGATTTTTTCTCCTGTGAGTTTTTACAGTGGTCTGTGTCCATGCTGTCCCCTCCTCTTCTGTGCTATGTTTGTGTGGCTCCGCCCACACCGTATTCAATGGTCTGTCCTTCTGTCTGTCCAATGTCACTGTTGACATAAGTACGGCTGAATTTTGGACTCTTCTCTGCCCAATTGATCCAGATGTCTGCCCTTTCAGTAGCACAGCTACCATTACTGCAATAAAAGCCTTGAAATAAGAAAGCATGGATCTCCCATGTACCATCTCTCATTGACTGTTTCCCTAGGCTAATCCCCATACTGGTTTTGGAATCAGTTTCATTTCTACAGGAGGAAATCAGGGTGAAATGGTTCTCAAATTAGAAGAGAGCTGGTATCTTCATCACGGGGAAGCTCAGTGTAGACAAGGTGGCTCTCCATCTACTTATGTCAGATGTCTCCCATCGAAATTTACAGTTGAAAAATATAGATCTTATACATTATTCACAACTCTTAAGACATAGTTAAGGCTCTGAGATGCTGCTATAAATGGCACTATAATTGAAAGGGAGTTTACTGAATTTCAGTTGGTAAGTGTTGGTTGCTTTGGCACAGAAATGTAGCTGTTTTGCTGTATTGCTCCTAACTGTGAGGTTTCTACATGGACTGATACAATGTTACAAGTAGAGATGGTTTCACTTTTTATTTTCTAAACTGCAGGTAACTTTTCTTGTCTTATCGCAAACTGCCTAGGACTCCCACAGCTATTTAGTATTTTAAATACTAGGTAGCGGCTTTACCACCTTGTTCCCTGTCTTAGGGGAACTTCCTTAGTCGCTCACCACTAGGTCTCCTGTGGGCTGCAGGCTTTTTCAACACACCTTTACAGATGGAGAATCCTACTCTATTGATGATTTTATTTACTCTTCTGTTTTTGTCATAAATGGATTGTAAATGCTCTCGGTCTGTTGAGATGATCATTGAGTTTTTCTTCTTTAGTCTGTTTATATGGAGAATTACACTGACTTGTTCTGTTGAAATAAGAGCAGCGGAGCTGCGTCCCCAGCACCCAGCCGCCTGCACGGCTAGCTTTATACCCGAAATAATTACACGGACACTGTATTCTTTTAATCACTGCCTGACCCATTAGTTTCAGCCTCTTATTGGCTAGCTCTTACATATTGATCTAACCCATTTCTATTATTCTATGTAGTCCACAAGCCGGCTTACCAGGAATGATCTTAACCTGCATCTGTCTGCAGTGGGACAATCATGGCAACTCCCTGACTCAGCTTCTTTCTCCCAGCATCCTGTTCTGTTTTCTCCGCCTACCTAAGGGTTGGCCTATGAAATGGGCCTAGGCAGTTTCTTTATTAATAAGAAATCATTCCCACATCATTGTTCTTAAATTTTTTAGACAACATTGGTGTGCAGAATAGCCCATCTTGTTTGTATTCTGAATGTGCTTGATGAGAAAGGAGACTATGCTATTGCTGGGTGGAACAGTCTATGGAGGCTACTCAGGGCGGGTTGGTTGATTGGGTAATTCTGTGCTGTCTCCTTACTGATTTTGCTATGTGTTTGTCTGATGTAATTAATGTTGAGACAGGAGTGTTGAGATCTCTGATTACAATTACCTATTTCTCTTTGATTTTTGTTAGTTTTTGTTTCTTGTGTTGTGAAGTGTTGTTGCTAAGTATGTATTGCTTTTTAGTTAGTTTGGTTGGTTTTGGTCTTTTTTGATTTTTTATTTTGTTTTGTTTTTTGTTTGTTTTTTGCTTTTTTTGAGATTGGGTTTCTCTGTATAGCCTTGGTTGTCTTGAAACTTGCTTTGTAAATAAGGATGGCCTCAAATTCAGAGATCTGTCTGCCTCTGTCTCCCTAGTGTTAGGATTAAAGGTATGTGCCACCACCACCCAGCAAATATGTATTTATTTAGGGTTGCTATGCCATCTCCTTTCTGAATCAAGGTTTTACTATGTGGCCTAGGCTAGTCTAAAGTTCGCAATCCTCCTGCCTCAGTGTCTTGAATACTAATATCACAGCTATGTATCACTTGGCTCATGGTTCATCATCTTAAACCTCCTTTATGCAAAATCTATTTTTATATAAATATATTTGGATCATGGTCTTTTAATTGGCATTTGTGTAGCATGTCTATTTTAGTTAATTTATTTTAAGTTTAATACCCTGTACTTTTCCTATTTTAAATGTGTTTTATCAGATGTCTCAAGTTGGATCTTACCTTTTAGCCATTTCAACAATTTCTGTCTGAATTGTTTTTAACTGAATACATTTAAATTGAATACAGTGTTTAATTGTTTACATCAAATGCAACATTGATCTGGTCAAACTTAAAACTCTCTTTTCCCTCTTGTTCTGTCTGTTGTGCCTTTGTTCCCTTAATTTCCCTGCCAATGGGTTGTTTTAATTCCATCTTATTCTCTAGCATTGACTTATCATTTTACTTTCAAAATTTTTAATGAATACCTCAGAATTTATAGTACCATAATTAATTACAATCTTCCCTCAAATAATACAAGGCTTTATGCATAAATGTCACAACAGTAAGTTTCCAGACTCTCCAGACCTTTGCCTGGGTCTTATGTATTTTTTGAATGCATTAAATGCATAACAGATTGCTACTGTTTTGTTCTAGGTAACTATCTTCCGTTAGACAGATTGACTAAGAATTAATTTTTTTCTGATATCTTGACGTCCATTTTAACCATCTCCAGAGACCCATCTTTCAAGTGTGAGACCCGAGTCTCTACAGACGTCCCCTCCCCTTTGCCAAGGAGCTCTCTAGAGTTCTTTGCACGGACAGTTGTGGCCATGACTCCTCTCAGCTTTTATCTACGATGCATTTGCTTTACCTGCACTGGGAAATGCGTTCAGCTGAGCTGATAGTTACGTTTTCACTTTCCTGCCTTCTGGACGGTGCAGAGTCAGAACAGAAATCAGCTAGATGTCTCCCCGCTCTCTTGTGTCTCCTCTTTTATTTGTACAGTGTGTGGTGTGTGCAGCTCCTCTCCTTGTCTCCTGGTCTTGTTCTCTACGACCTTATCGTCATCTGGCTCCACCTGCTGCTACGCATTCTCTCTCCTAAGCTGTGGGATTTCAACTCCAGGTACCTTCGACCGCTTGGTATCGCTCTGCACCTCTGTATATCGTTTTCTCATTTTGTATTTCAGTTGTGGTACTTTTCTCTCTGTTGGTGAAGAAATCAGAGCCTTACATATAATGGGCAAGTGCTTTTACCCCCAAGCTACGTCCTCAGCCTCACAGTTTGAATAATCCGTATTGACTTGTTTCCAATGTCACTGGTTCTCGGTGGCATTAATTCTCTTTGTGAGTCCTCACGGTCTTCCCTTCCATCTCCCCCCTTCCCCTCACCCTTTTCCTCTCCCCTTCTTTTCCTCCTTTTCTTCTCTCCCCACTTTTTGACACAGGATCTCACTCACTACTCAGACCAGGCTGGCCCCACCCAGACTTGACTGTCTCACCTCCACATCCTGTGCTTACTGCTGCGTCGTTGTCTCTGTCATCTTGTTCTTGTTGAGCTCCTGGCCTTTTTTGTGTGAGTTTTTCTCACAGTTCCCATCTCTCCGATCAGATTTCCCATCCGTTCACACACACTGTCCACTGACTGACACTTTGATGTCCACAACAATTATTGACTGTGTGTGTCTACTCATGTCCAGGTCCTCTCTGAGTTTGGTTCTATTCCAGATCTCACCTGTTTATCTTTTCTTTTCTCCCCCCCAGTGCTACGGATTGCTTACCTCCTTCCCTCGGCCTCTCCAGCAGCTGCGGTTAAGAGCAAGCACCAGCTGGTGGTTCCACCCTAACAACGAGTTTACTTCTCTTGCTTCTTTTGTCTTATAATTCTGTTTGTTTGTTTGTTTTGTGGAGCAGTAGGCATTGTGTGACGAACAGTAGAGCCCGAAGCAAATACTATTTATAACTGGAAGCAAGCATGCCCAGTCTTTAGTGTGGAGAGATAGTTGACGAATTAGAAGTTGAGTTTGCTTTTACTATTCTTACGACCTCATTTAGATCCCAACCGCCTTCACATTCTTATAACTCAGCAGCATTCAAACTAGCTGGGTTCACACTTGAGAAGAACGTGACACTGGGATCTAGTGAGAAGAGGGATAGGATGCTGTTCGGGGTTACTGTGGATCACATCACAATGGACTGGGTGCCCGATAGTGAATTATCACAGGGTCTGAACATTAACATGACGAGGTTGAAAAATCATTGTCGGACTGAATTATGTTGGCATAGGGGATGGAGTTAGCGAATAGAACTCTAGACCTTTATTCTCAATGACACTGACCCTCAATCATTTCCTAGCCTATGTAACTGGGAATGAATTTGAATAGAAACTATCTGGAAGGGAAGCCACCAATGGTTGCTAGAGAAACTCCCTCAATTGTCTAGCATGGGATGTACATGCAGTTTGATGCAGGTGTGTGTAGGTGGGGTTTTAGGTGGCTTAGTGCATTGCTAGGCAACTGATATCCCTGTGTAGGACATAGAGATGGGGACCAGGGTTTAGGCTGGGTTGTATAAGGAAGCAGGCTGAGGGAACCAGGGACAGCAACCCAGGACCACCTACCCAGAGGTGACCCCGCCCACCATGGGATGGACCCTCCCATACCAGTCAGTCATCAAGAGGATGCTCCACAGACTTCCCTGCAGGCCAATCTGGTGGAGGCATTTCTCAGTCCAGATCCCCGCTTCCCAAATAACACTAAGGGTGTCAAGCTCACACAAAACCAAACAAAACCCCAAGCCACAGGACGGACTAAGAGAGTCCAGATAAAGAAGACACTGTGCCCTGGACTAAAGAACAATCTCATGAAGAAAGATACACATTTTTAATACTAATGAAAATTCTCCATCAGATGTCCTGCAAGATACATTTCAAAAGAGAAAATATTAGCCCCAGGTCTCTTCTTATGCCAATATTTTTGTTAATCAAAATAATGAGAATTAGCCAGTAAGAGGCTAGAGCTAGTGGACCAAGCAGTGTTTAAATGAATACAGTTTGTGTGTTGTTATTTCAGGGTATAAGCTAGCCAGGCAGCCAGGAGCCGGGCGGCAGGAACGCAGCCCACAGCTCCTTCAACATATATATAACATATATAACATATAACATATATTCCCTTCTGAATATATGTTATATAAAAGCATGGCATTTCCATTACTGAAAAACTGAAAACCATAGGAAAAATAAGTAGCCAATAATTAACCCACTCAGTGATAATTTTTAAAATATTACTAAGTTTTTATTTCAGTTTACATATGAGTTAAACATGAGTGTCAAGATGTCACCTTCTTCAAAATTAAAGGATGTGAAAACCATTTATAAAATAATTTCTGTACCAGTAAGGGAAACAAATACTTAAGGAAATTTCCCATGCACATTAACATCAAAGCCAGCTCTTCCACCTTGAGAACGGACACACTCAGATGTCAATCTAACTGAACTTAAAGACCATAGCTGGGCAGTGGTGCCACATGTCTTTATCCCAGCCCTTGAAAGGCAGAGGCAGGTGGATCTCTGTGAGTTCGAGGCCAGCCTGGTCTATAGAGTCAGTTCCAGGACAGCCAGGACTGTTGCACTGAGAAACTCTGTCTCAAAAAAAAAAAAAAAACCCAACCAACTAAGCAAACAGAAACCTTACAGACCCTAATCCATGCTTGTTTTAAAGCACTAGAATCTGTATTAGTTAGGAATGTCCAGAGAAACATAACCAGTAGATTATGTGCAGATATAGGTATAGGTAGAAATAGATAAGAATGGATTTGGTAATGGGAAGTGACTCATGGAATTATGGAGGCCAAGAGGTGACACTTGCAAGCTGGTGAAAATAAGAAAGCTGGTATTTCAGTTGGGTGCAAGATCCCAGAACCAGGCTGCAGGGAGGTGAGGGGCTACTGGTAGAATTCCCACTGTCAGAAGACTCAGCATCCCTATCTCTGAGCCTAGAAGGCAGGAGGGTATAGGCACCTAAGCTCAAGAAGAGAGTTCTCCAAAACTGGGTATCTTGACATTCTGGACTTCTAAATTTTAAAGGACTGCACATTTATGACTCATGCAGAATCAATTAAAATATTTTTGGCATAAATATTTTGGAACCTAATCCATCCTGCAGATTTCTAATGCAATTCCAACATCCATGGGATAATCATATGTGAACAGGAACTATCTTGCTGAATCTGCCAGAGGAATGAGCTACAGTACTCTCTACTCTCCAGCCTTGACCTTGGGAATCCTGAAAACATCCAGGAAGAAATGAGGAGTAGGGTGTAAACATTTCAGTTTTGTAATGATCCTCCTGTTACAAATCAGCCTTTAAAATTTCCCATCACACAGGGCAAGAGCCTCCCCTTCCCCTGTCTATGAGAAGACTCACAAAGCAAAAGCAAATACCCTAGAAACTGACCTCCAAGTGAAAGTTAATGATACTTTCCTTTCTTGCCCAAAAAACTATCTTCGGAGTCAAGTGGAGTGGTGTTGTAATAGGAGCGGTGGGGCTGTGTCCCCAGCACCCTGGCCGCCTGGCTAGCTTATGCTCTGAAATAATTACACGGACACTGTATTCTTTTAAACACTGCTTGTCCCATTTCTATCTAGCCTCTTCTAGGCTAACTCT
>NC_022009.1:125041035-125059371 GCF_000317375.1 Microtus ochrogaster | reverse complement strand
GGCACACACACAGAGGAACACACACACAGAGGAACACACACAGGCACACACACAGGCACACACACACAGAGGAACACACACAGGCACACACACAGGCACACATAGACAGGCACACAGGCACACAAAGGCACACACAGAGACACAGATACACACAGGCGCACACACACACATGTCTAGTTGCTTCTAGAAAAAGCAAAGCTGTTATTGAGCTTAGAAAACAAGCCACTAGCCCAGAGACCTAAGGGCAAATGCGGTGGATGTGAATCACACAGTGCCACTAGACTTAAAGAGTCTGGGTCTGATCACATTTCTAATTTACTTTGATTTACTAGAACTAATTTGCAATAGTGACTGGCAATCTGCCCCTGGTAAGGGTGCTTCTAAATTTAAAATTCAATTTCAATTCATTTCAACAAATGCTTATTGAGCCCTTCTAAGTGTCAGGCATTATGCTAGGGTCTGGGGACAGAGGTTTGCCCAGAGAACATGGTGGTCCCTCCCACAACCTAGCAAAATGTCAGATTACCTTCTGAAATTCCTCATTAAATGTCACCCACCAGCCATTTTCTAGTGTTCTAACCAATGCCTTCCACTTGGCTAGTTATCTAAGGCTGTGTGAATGCAGACATGCCCTCTGCTAGTGACAGGGTTTGTAGAAAAATCTTGTTTCTGGTCTGGCAGAGATGCTCCCCCATCCTGCATGGCTTTGAATGTGACCGACCACAGCATCCCAGAATCAGGGACTGCCTGGAAGTGCAGACTCTCTCACCAGGCAAGCCCTGCAGCTAATAATACAAAGGTGCAGCCCTGTGAGGCCCCAGGAAGTGTGTGACCTAAGCTTTATCTTTTTAATACATCTTTTCATGCTAAAATTATGCTTTCTGTTGCTGGCGGCTCAGAATTCTGACTGGCACTCAGATTTCTGTCCAATGAGAACATTCTGTGCCATCCTAAATCACATATGAAAGATAGCTGAGGGAAAGGGGGACTGGATTATGTTCATATAGTAAGGACATAGTATCCAATTAAGAAAGTCCTTTTAGGGTCTGGTTCATGGTTAAGAGCACTTGCTCCTCTTCCAGAAGACCCAGGTTTGATTCCCAGCATTCACATGGTGACTCACAACTGTCTGTAACTCCAGTTCCAGGGGGAGCCCATGCCCTCTTCTGGCCTCTTCGGGCACTAGATATATCCACAGATAAATATGTAGGCACTCACATGTGCACAAAATATAAAGTAAGAATAAAATAAACAAATAAAAAGAAAGTCCCTTTAGAGCCTCTGGTGCTCTGTGTGGGACAGATTCACATCGCCCTCACCTGCCTGCCACAAAGAAGAGAAATTTAGGTGTTTCCTTTTCTTCTATCAAATGTGAACAGATATAATGTATCACATTACTCATTTGATGCAAATATGTTCTCTGGGCAGGAGAAAAAGAGAGGCATGGGATGCCTAGGTGTGCTGCATGAACTAGGGTTTACTCTGCTGGGGTGTAACTTGAGGAGGGTCTTGGTGTGGCCTGGCATTTGCATAGAAGCCCTTGGAATCCTTCCACATTGGTAGGGGCGAGTACTACCTGCACACACCCAGCCAAGCCTGCATGGAGAGGGCTGTCTTTGCCGAGCTTTGTCCCTCCCCCTCCCCCACCCCCACCCGGGGTGCACGTGTCCCTGCAGGTGCCCGCTGCCAGCTTTGGTGGCCACAGTATCAACACATCCATCAGCAGCTTTTCATATTGAGTTACAGAACACATACCGTGGGGCCCAATTTAACTGGAGGACAAGGAAATGTTTTAAATTCTAGAGCTGCTCGGGGCCATCCGAGACCAGTCACATTGTGTAACCTTTCTTTACTATCTACGCTTCCCCTGCACCCAGCTGTTGCAAGGTACAATATTATACTTTGCCCAGACTCTGGCACCTGTTGTAAGCAATTTGAAATAAAAACAAGTTGGTGGGGAACACGAGAAGATATCTGAGAGCTTCTATGGATACCCCTGCAGACTATTCTATTCCATTTCACAGTGTTCTGTAACCATCTTCTCTGCCATCATTTGACAGGGGCTGGGGGTGGGAGGGGGATAACACATCTCTCTTTATAGAGAATAAATCAGCACTCTGCTGGCCCAGGGGCTACAGACAGCTTTGCTTCCTCTTCCCCAGTCCACTCTGCTTCTCTGCTGTGAGCTAATATTTCCTTTCTGCCTTCCAATTTGTCACAGACGCCTTCACCCCAAAGAGCTTTCATTTCCTCTTGTTTGTGCATCCCGCACCCACTCCGTCCTTGCCTTTCCGGGAGAGGACACCAACAGCCTCTGGAAGACTAGAGAAAGTTTGCAAATTAACAGCAGGGGCCCCAGCAGGGTCAGACACCTCCTGATGGCACCACTCACAGAGAGGCAGCTCAGTATGTGCATCCTTGTAACCCTTGGGGCACCCTGCTCTGGGTGCACCTGTCTGTTTCCTTGTGAGCTCTTGATCATGAGATTGCTTAAGGTGTAGCTTTAAGAGGGGACACAGAGGTCAGCAATTTCTACTAGGAATAAAGGGAGATTCGGAGGGGCAAGAGCACACAGCTCACCTCACAAACCTTCCAGAATCATTTTCCAAGGTCCAGGCTGCCCCGCCTCCCATCCGTTTGTTTCTGTTCTGAATATGGTAGTGCTATATCTAAATCCTTCATCAGCCAACAAGGTTCCTCACAACCCATTATAAGACCGGGGATGCAGGGCCTTGGCCTGGAGTACCCAAAAGCAAGAACAGAACACATTACCCAGGAAATGAAGAACAGGGAGCTGCTGTAGAAGAAAGAGGGGGAGATTTGAGTTTGACATGTCTGGGTTCAAGTCCCAGTACCTGAACTTGTTTCCTGGTTTGGGAGCAGTCACTCTGCTCCTAAGAGCTTCAATTTCCTCACCTGTAGAGTGTGGCTCATACTCTCTTACAGGACACACTGTGGATTCAAATGTGTTTGGAATGCCAAGTGCTGTGTCAGGGTTGTTACTAGCCTCTCAGGGAGGCCCTGTAGGTATTTTCAATGCATGGAGCACCATTGGCACCACGGCCAGACAGTCACGGTCAGACGTCAGTAGCAACGTCAGCGCTCTCCTTCCTGTGCTTGCTGCTTGTCCTCCTTCTGCAGTCTTACAGAAGAAGCAAGGTTGAGTTATCCTAGCTGGGATTTCTAGTCTCCCCAAGGCACAAACATCTACCTGCTTTTCAGATATTGTATTAGTTGATGTCTTGTTCCTAGCCCTAAGTGCCCAGTCTCCCCTTATCTAAGGGGTGTGTATTCTGTAACTCACACTGGACCTAAAATTGCAAACAATACCAAACCAAATATGCTATCTTCCCCTGCGCATACCTGTGGTGATATTTTTTTGTGCTTTAACAAATAAAGCTTGCCTGAAGATCAGAGTGCGGAACTAGCCACTCTAGTTAGCCATAGAGGTCAGGCAGTAGTGGCACACCACTACCAGCCCTCGGGAGACAGGCAGACAGATGGCTGTGAATTCAAGACCACCCTGGGCCACACAAGATTGAATCAGTCTAAAAGAGAAACAGAGCCAAGCCGTGGTGGCTCACACCTTTAATCCCAGCACTAGGGAGGTGGAGATTAAAGATGGGAAGTGATATGGCTGGGCAGAGAGAGGAATATAAAGTGGGAGGAGACAGGAGCTCAGTGCAGTCTGTGGAGGCTGGTTCTTGCTCCCTTCCATCTGAAGATTTGATAGAGGTAAAAAGTCTCTCTAGTGGCTGGCTCCTTTACTTCTCTGGTTTTTCAGCGTTTACCCCAATATCTGACTCTGTGTTTTTATTATTAAGACCAATTAGAATGCACGCTACACATACTGTATAGTCTTATAATGATGTCTAACTTATAAATGAGTCCCTGCAAGAGCTTGGCAATAGCTAGCAAAGCTTTGAGTCTTTTGATTGACTGTCACACTTGCGACAGCTGATTTGATAACTGACGGAGCTACTAAATGACTGACATTTGGGTAACAAGCAATGTGGACACCCTGGACGTAGGTGACTCATGTCCTGGCTGGAGTAGACATTATAGAATTTCCATCATGCACTGTCTAGGCATGCTCATATGCAATCCTGGCACTTAGCAGCTGAAGCAGGAAGATCATGAGTTTGAAGCTAGCCTGGGGATACAGAACAAAGAAGGTGCTATCTCAAAAACAAACATAGTATTTCATCATGCTACTCAGAACAATATGTAATTTAAAATTTACATTTTTTGTTTCTGGGATTTTCCATGTACTGTTTCTGATCTGTTGACCCCTGGTGCCTCAATTTTGGAAAGAAAACCATGGAAAATGGAGGGCTATTCTGGGTGAGTCCTGAGATCAGTCAGCACTGAGCAGGATTGCTCCTGGATAGCTCAAGTGTTCTTGCTACAGGTGCCAAATTAATGTATACTAGTGAAAGGCAGGGAAATACGAGGAGGAAGAGGGCCTCTGGGCCCCACCTCTACCTGCCCTCCCTCACAGACCTCTCTCTCTCTCTCTCTCTCTCTCTCTCTCTCTCTCTCTCTCTCTGCAGGCTGTGTGTAGACACTCCTCCCTGATCTGGTTTCTCATTTGTGATTCCCTTCAGCTGGGGCCTTGGTCTGCTTGCAGCTCTCTTTGCTGAGGAGCCCAGTCTCCTCCCCATCATCTGAACTCTCACTGATTCTCCCCTGACTGCTGCTGTCAGCCTCTCTAGTCCACAGAACTTCAAGCACCCGAGTAAGGAGAAAGGGCAGAAGAAAGGGCAGCTAGACACGGTGAGGTGAAGGCAGAGAGAGCCCCCCCCCCCCCCGTTAAATACTGGCTCATGGGCTGGAATAGCTCCAAGGAAAACTGAGCCACACAGAAAAGATGAATTTCATATCTTTTTTTTCCCGTGCCTCTGGAAGCCTTGTTATGCCCAAATGCTTGGTAAACAGAACCTCCTGACATGACTTACATGGAAACCGAAACCTGCAAAAATAGCTATAAAATGACAAAGAAACATGGCTCTTGAGGTAATTAGTATTCTGTGTTGAAAGTTTCCACTGAAAAAGAATCAATCTCTTTTCTGCTGCTGTTTCTTTTTATTTACATAGGCTCAAAGCACAATGGGTTGCACTGTAAGATGAGATGTGACACACACGCACACCTGTGTGAAACTTGCACAACAGTCAGATTCAGAGCGTGTCTGTCACCCCCTTGCTCTCATTCCTGGTTGGTTCTCCCTGCCCACCAGCCTCCGCAAACACTGATGTGTTCTATTTGCCATGTTTGGCCAACAGGGGTTAATTTACATTGTATAAACTTTTATAAAAAGGGAATCACACACATGTACCTATTTTGAGGGATCTGACTTCTCCAAAATTGTTTCAAAATGTATTCTTGTATTGTCGTGTATCCACATAGTAGCTTATTTTGTTATTGTTGTTGAATAAAAAGAAACATTCAACTGGCCACTTTGAAAAAAAACTATCACTAAAATGTGTTTATTTTGAAACACTGTTTCTATCTTCCGTGAATGGGATGTTGGGTTGTGCCCTTCATTCCTGTACTCAGAAGGATCCCTTTTCATGTGCTTTACTTTGCTGCCAAGAAGTAGGTTTCCAGTGTTCACCTGTGTTTGACACAATTAATTGCAAGTCAGAATTCCAGGGAATAGAGCAATGTGGGGAACATGTAAGGGGGGGGGGTTATGTGGGAGAATATAATTGTGTTGTCCCAGCCATCTTAGAAAGAACAAAAGTGCTCAAACACCTCAGGGACCCGGATGGGGAGGTAATTCTATCAGAGTGTTTCCTGGGTATTTGATTATTTGCTTTGGTGTTTTGTTTTCTTTGGTTTGGTTGTTTTTTGTTTGTTTGTTTGTTTGTTTGTTTTTGAGACAGGATTTCTCTATGTAGCACTCACTTTGTTGACCAAGCTGGCCTTGAACTCACAGAGATCCACCTGATTCTGCCTCCTGGGTGCTGTGATTAAAACTGTGTGCCACCACTGCCTGGCTGCAGGGTAGTTTTAAAAAGACTGTCTCTTCAATTCCCATTGTTCATGAACTTCAGGGATTTTCACTTGAACCTCCTCCTACTGATTGTTGAGGGAGCTGCGGGCCTGCTTTTCGTCCCACCCGGCTCCCGCATGGCTAGCTTTACACCAGACCCGGCTCCCGCATGGCTAGCTTTACACCAGAAATAACAACACACAAACTGTATTCTTTTAAACTGCTTGGCCCATTATATCTAGCCTCGTCTCGGCTAACTCTCGCACCTGGACTAGCCCATTTCTAATAATGTGTGTAGCATCCCAAGGTGGACTACCAGGAAGATTCTAGCCTATGTCCATCCTGGGTCGGAGCTTCATCGCGTGTGCCCGGAAGAGGGGAGCATGGCCTCTGCTCCAGAGAGCAGAGCTGTCGAGCCTGAGCTCACTTCCTCTTCCTCCCAGCATTCTGTTCTGTTTACTCCACCCACCTATGTTCTAACCAATAAAATGGGCCAAGGCAGTTTCTTTATTAGCCAATAACCTTCCTCCATCAACTGATCACTTGGTTTCCAATACTGTTTTAACAAAGCATCAGAATTTGTTTTACTCATGGCACAACGTAGTAGAGAAAATTTGAGCAGACAAAAAAAAAAAAAACCAATTGGAGAATTCAACCATCAATTATCTTCTGGGATCATCCTAGTCAATACTATACATTTCTCTTTGTCTTCTTCATTTAATCTTTAGCATTTTATTCCAACCCTACCCAGCAGGACACAGCCTGCTCCTTGCTGGGCATGTTTCCTTCCAGATCCGTTGACTTGCTTTATTTCTCTTTGCTGCAGACAGAAGCTGCCAGGTCAAGTTCGGGGAGAAGCCTGGTTATTTATGATGAGGCTTCTCTGATGAAAAGTGAGCCGCTGGGTTGGAGTGTAGCAGCAGGGAGGGCAGGCTAGAAAATGACGAGAGAGGGCAATCTTGGAGAGTTCAAGAACCGAGGGCACAAGGAAAGGGTAGAAGAATCAGTTAGGTAAGAGGCAACTGGGCTGGACAAGAAGAGGTCTTTCAGTCCTGCAAACTGCCTTTCATAACAGAGAAGTGACCCTGCTGAGGGACAATCACCCAAGGTAGACACCCAGGAGTCACTTCAGATCTGTCTTTCTAGTTAACTAGAAATCAAGTCCTGTTCATTGCTTCTCTTGGCCTCTGTCCTGCTCTGGCCTCTCTTCTAGCCCAAACGCTCTGATGAATGCCCATCACCTGTCAGTCAGCCATGTTCTGGCAGAGCAATTACAGCAGTGCTTAGTCATCGGTCTTTATTCAGGAAAAAGCCCAAGTCCTGGACTGGGACTTCAGGGCACCCTGATGGCTGCCCACATCTGCAGCCAATGGCCACCGCTTCCTGAAGCAGCAAGACTGTCCAAGCTGCTTCTTGAAAAACTAAATCCTCATATCCTGCTGGTGGCCAGGGCCGCGCCATTTTACAAAGCTCCTCCATTCTGGTTGAACCATGGCTGAAGTAAAATGGTGTGTGAAACTGAAGTGAATCAGTGTTTCAGAGGCTCTCCTCCCCTTCAGTCTGACCTCCGGAAAGGCTAACCAGGGGAGGCTCCCATCCAGTCCCTGAGAGCCTTCCTCTCAGTACTCCCTGCTTACTCCTGGCAACAGCAACTCCTATCTCAGTGTCCATCTTGAACCCCAAACTTGAAAGCTTTCTCCTGCCTCAGCAGATTCTAGGTCAGTGAGTCCAGAGCGAGACCGAGACCGAGACCGATGACTGACTGTTTTGTCTAAAGATATTTCCCAGATGACGAATGAGCAACAAGATAACAAGATGTTGCAGCCCAAGACAGTCCCCGTAGTCAGATTACATGGGTTTGTGTATGCAGGAGTGTTCCCACCAACAGCACCACCCCTAGACAAAAGCTAGATCTGCAACAGCCCCCTCCTCTCTAATTTAGAACATGTGCGTTAAGCTCTGAGGGAATCAGGGCCCCCAGTAGAGAGGTGTCTGGTCTCCAGGGTTTGTGATGTGATCTAGCAGGTTTATCCAAGAACCATGAAAGCCAACACTGTGATCAGCAAGAGTCGAGCTTCTTGGGTTCAAATCCCTCTTCTTCTGCTCCACCCAGTTTCCTCCCTATTGACCATAGGATAATAACCATACTCTGAACGAAAATAACCATAGATTGGATGAAAATCAAAGGTCATTTTTTTCACCACTGTAACATGCAAGGCACAGATCATGTCACGTAGCACCTGATACATCCTCAGTGGACAGCCATGGAATGCACTTGCAGAGAACCTGTGGTCACATAGACATGTATGTGACTACTTCACCAGTAGTCAGAAGGCCACGAGCTACTCTTTCATAGCGAGAGTCCTCCTGCTTTGTAGGACTCGAGACGGTGAGCACAGCGAGCTCAGGACCAAGCGCCTCGCGTGGTCTTCCCTTAGCACAGCCTTTGTGCTGGAGACTCACAAATCAGCCACCAGGAGGTGGCCGGGTCTCACTTCGATTCTCTCACTTGGTTGCTGACTGCCTGACGGACTGTTGACTAGGTGTGTGGGTTGATATCTGAGTCTTCGATTCGATTCCATTGGTCCTCCTGTCTGTTTTTATGCCAATACCAGGCTGGTTTGTTTTTTTTTTTATTACTGTAGCTCCCTAGTAGAGTTCAAAGTCAAGGATGGTGATGCTTTCAGAAGTTCCTTTATTGTACAGGATTGTTTTGGCTATCTTGGGTTTTTGTTTGTTTGTTTGTTTTTCCATATGAAGTTGAGTATTGTTTTTTCAAGGTGTGTGAAGATTTTTTTTTGCTGGAATTTTGATGGGGATTGCATTGAATCTGTAGATTGCTTTTGATAACATTGATATTTTTACTCTTAATTCTACCTACCCATGAGCATGGGAGATCTTTTCATTTTCTGGTGTCTTCTTCAACCTCTTTCTTCAAAGATTTAAAGTTTCTGTCATACAGGTTCATATTTCATTGCTCAGATGTAGACAGGAAAGTTCTGGAGTTATGGAACTGAAAAAATACGGTTCACCACACAGAATTCCCATCCCCCTAGGAAGTCTCCTCTACCATTGTCAAAAGGCCCCTGGATTCCAAGAAGACAATGGCCTTCCATGAACTTCAAATTTGCAGAGCAGTCTAGCCAATGCCATATGAGCAGCCTATGGGCTGTTAGGGCTGTGGCAGCCTCTAAGACTCCTCTCCACACATGGCTGCCTTCTCGCCATTGATACGCAGAAAGATAAAAGATCTCAAGAAGATGTGTGGGTCTGGTGCTTGTTAGAAAAGCACACAGCAGCCTTCGGGGAAGCTGTGTGGATTACATTAGCAGGCAGGCAGAATGTCCCTCACCCCAGTCACCATCACCGCCTGTCTAGAAACAATTCTTCAATGGCCTATGCACATCTGCTCCCTTCCCACCCAGGCAGAGGTGACAGGGCACACCCAAAGCAAGGAGGGTCTTTAGCCTATCCCCTGTAAAACCTCCCTCTGCCTACATCCACTTCCCGCCCCACTGGGAGCAATGATTTATTGCTCACTAGTCTGTCCAAATGATTCCACAAGGAAAGGATCTTAGGCCCAAATTATTTTCTAATTAAAACATAGCAAAATGTTCCAAGATGCTTATTAGGGAAAGAATCAATAGATGAATCATGCATATATAGATGTGTACAGCCTACACCACTGTACAGGGAAGTTGTGGGTTCCCTTCATGCTCTGTTCCTTCATTCTTATTTAGCAAGCGTTTTTTAAAATGACTGCTATGTGCCAGGTACTGTGCCAGACATAGGACAAATCAAGCTGAATGATGCTCACTTCCTAGACTATGCAATATTGTGGTAAGACAGACATTCACAAAAAAATATCCAATGCTAATGAAGTGACATACAAAACACACACACACACAGAGAGAGAGAGAGAGAGAGAGAGAGAGAGAGAGAGCGCTCAGAGTGCCAGGAAGGATCAGAAACCTCAAAGAGAAGGCAACACTTTGGGAAGAGTCTTTAAGTACGGAGTGTAGACATCCCCTCAGGCCAACACATAGAGACCCCCAGGTCAAGACATGAAGACTCCAGGTCAAGGTGTGGAGCCCCCTACATCTCCCCACTGCACTTCTTAGCTCCCCCCACCCAACCTCTCTGGAAGCCTCCACCTCATTAGGCTTGTGCAGTGAGCTGGCTCTTCTGTAATAGACTTCCTCTTTCAGTTAGCATGCAGCCATCTTTCTGGGCCCCGAGCTATGAGAGTTGTATGACAGACCAGACAGCACAGAGTGCACCCTTACGGCCTCTTCCAGGGCACACTCGTTTACCTTGCCCTGCTGTGATAGAAGTCCCGAGACAAGACACTTTATAAAGAAACATGGTTTATAGAGTTCCCAGTCTGAGAATCCAAGATCAGCCAGCCCCATCTGGTCAGCCTCTGGGGAGGCCTAATGACGACAGCATTACATGGCAGATGGCATCTCATAGTGGGAGACCATGCCAAAGCTGCGAGCCAGGGGTGCCTAACAAAGCAAGTACTGAGGTAGTCACAGCTCTCTCTCATGGACAGTGCAATCCCGACATGCCCAGGGTTGAGAGGTAGGTCCAGATCTCAAAGGTTCTGCCTTCTCTTTACCCCCCCCCCCGGGCCCCACCTTCCAGGACCTGTGCCTCTAAAGGACTAGCCACACCCAAACCCCAGCAGGCGGTCCTTCAGGTCCTTAGCAACCAACCCTCTGCCTGGGTGTAGGAGGTGAGTGCAGAAAGCAGGAAACCTCCTCCTCAAGGTCAAGAGAAGGATTCGCTCTGATTTCTAGCTTCAAACTTCAAGACTGCATCTCACCACTCCTGTGATTCCCAAGCCCCCTGTGTTGAGAGAGTCCAGACAAGGCTCCCCAGAAAAAGGAAGGAGGGAGGGGCAGGAAGGCAGGGAGAGCAGCAAGTATCTTGTGTAACTGTCGGGCAGCTGATAAGACAGTGAAAAATGGCTGCGTTTGTAACACGCTACCACCTCCAACCACACACAGATCGATACGTATTTACCAGAGCTAGCTTTCCTTCCTGTCTGTCTCTTCATTTCTTCTCATTTTATTTTTCCTTTTGATAGTGAAAGGTGTTTGTCCTAGGAAAGGAAAGGGTGTCACTAATTTAATTCTTAAAAATCCCACTTAAAACACAGTTATCCAAAGTTAATTTTATTCAAATAAGAAACTCCAGTAAGCCCAAGGTTAATGAACAAGGAAGTTGTGGTTTATTAAATCACATTTTTTTTTTCAGTATAGAAAGACGCCCTCTGTAAGGCAGTGTGGACAGGAATCCCAAAAAAAGCTTGTGGCAATTTAACCAAGTGTTCAAACCAATCCCCAGTGAAATGGCTTGCTGATATCTGTAGGAGAAGGAGGAGGAGGAGGAGGAAGAGAGAGGAGAAAGAGGAAGAAGAGAAAAAGGAAAAAAAAAAACCAAGAAAAACGGCAATTACCAAGAGACAGTTGTTCAATCCAACAAAGCAATGATCTGTGCAAACTCTAATTATTGTATTTGCAAAACAATGTGTGTATAATTTGTGGACTTTCCCCTTCCTTCTGACACAATAAAGGATTCATTTCATAAAAAAAAAAAGAAAAGAAAAAAAGAAAAATCTTTTGTGTGTTTTTTTTTGGTTTTTTTTTTTTTTTTGAAAATTTAGGACCAAAAAGACAATGTATCTTGAGCTCTGCACACTAAAGAATGGGTCTCTGGGAGATTTATCTGGAATCAAAAGCAGTTGTCACTCTGTATTGATCATCTTTGTTATTCATTATCATACCCGGCCGTCATTTATATGCAGATGACACTGTCACTTATGGCAGTAGATTATGCTGGGGGAAAGCTTAATATTATCTTCAAGCTGATTTAAATGAGCTTTAAGATCATCTGGCACAATCTAAATTACTCTTAAATATTAATGAAACAAAGATCATGTTATCTGGCTCAAAACAAAAGTTGGGGGAACCGCAAAGCTGGCAGGCAGCACGACCTGGATATGGCACAGGAGCCTCTGAATCCCCAGCCTCGGGATCCGTCCTGTTTTCACCTGTGACTGAGAACGCATTTGATTGGCACTGAAGGATGGAAAAATCTCAGCTCCTTATTCAAGCACACAATTCTTTCTTTCTTTCTTTCTTTCTTTCTTTCTTTCTTTCTTTCTTTCTTTCTTTCTTTCTTTCTTCCTAAAGAAAAATTGTTTCCTAATCTCTCCAGAGTTGCAATTATGTGCTTTGGCTTCTGTTGGTTTTATTTATCTGGCTGCTGCCCGGCATTTGTTAGCTGAGTAAAAGACGTTTATCCTCTCTATCTGGACAGATTTGCCTTGAATTATACATCTCATAAACATTACCGTCTGTCGTCTTTTAAACAATTGGCTAAAAATTAGAAGACTCAACACTGTGTTGGCATGATAGCTACTTCCCATCAACCCATTTAACTCTTTCTTTCGGTGACCCACATTCTCTCGGCAAAATTTAGCGAATGGGAGGAAAGAGCTGCCATGAGGAGCAGGCCTCCACAGCCAAGACTTGTGCTCTGTGTGTGTCTGTGTGGGGGTCACTGTGTGTGTATGTGTGTACTTCGGTGGGGAATTGTCTCGTATGCAGATGACCTTTATGAACCCCTTCTACCCTCAGATATCTCAATAATCAATGAGAACTTTTCACCACAGGCCCGGAGAATGATGGACTTGTAGAATGACACCACCAAGGGACACACATGCCACTTCCTCGGCCAGTCTCTATGGGGGAGAAACACAGGCTCCTAGAACCAGTTCATGGCTTCCTGGGAGGCTGAACCCCTGGTCACTCAGCAGAGACAGCCCCCAGGAGTCACGGAATGGAGTGTTCCCTGGACAGAAGCTAGAAGGAAGAACATTAGGGTGGGTAGATTCCAGGACTGTTGCCGTTATTGGCATTCCGTTACTACAGCCGTCCTAACTTGCCCAGTATTGGCTTAATGGAGCTATATCTGTGGAGCTGTCCCAGATCATCGGGGACCCTTGGAGGGCGCTGAATCTTGGATGGTGTGTGTCTCGGCTCCCATTTAGTCTGTAAATTGCCTCTCATGCAGGGTTTTTTTTTTTTTTAATTGGGCCTTCTAAGATTAGTTAAAGCAGAGAGAACTAAGGGTGTGGGTAGGAGGCTCAGCTGAAAGGTGGTGGCGAAACAGAGCAAAAAGGAGGAGTGTGTGCCTCGGAAATGCTCTGGAAATGCTCTCCTTACGTCTTGACGGGAGAGAGAAGAAAGGAAAACTACAGCTATCTTTGAGAAAGCCATGGAGATGGTACAGCCATCTCTCTGAAGTCATGGCAGCCTGAACAATTCCACATCTGCTAGTGAAGTCTGTAAAGCATGTTCATTCAGAGGCAGTGTGTGTGTGTGTGTGTATGTGTGTGTGTGTGTGTGTGTATGAGAATGTGTGTGTGTCCAAGGCTCTGCTCAAAGCCTCTGTTTTCTCTGACACTTCTAAATCTCCCAAGAAGATTTTCTCCGAGCCCCTCATTCACACCTCTGCTGTAGCCTTATGTTTTCCATGTGTTAGAATCGCATACATGTTGGGACCCCTGCTGGTCTGGTTCCGCTGCCGACTACTCCACACCCCCTGGTGCTCCCTTCTTCTTGGCAGCGGAACCCAACTTGGTTCAGCGTCAGCTCATGTTCAGTAATTCCCGAGAGCGCAGCCTTCCTGTGCCCAAAGTGTGAGCCTTTCTTGCCTTGTCAGGACAATGCATGCATTCAGTACAAGAAGACTACGAGACACAAATGCTTCTGCGTGACGGGAAGGAAGTATGGTGGGGAAGGGGTGGTGGGGCTACTAAGGAACGCTTGATGACGTGGCTGTGACTGGGAAAGGGCGAGCTTAAGGAAGAAAGAAAACATGGACCTAGAGCTCATCTGAATCCAGCCTGGCGCCGCAGCATCCCCGAACTCTCTCTCCTCGGATTGTGTTTCCTGAGACTCTCAGCACATTGAGACTTTTTATTTTTATTTTTTGACAGAGTTGAGGCTCAAACCCAGGGCCTTTGTGCACTCAAGGCACAAAGTTCTCTATCACTGGGCTACACCCCCAGCCCTAGACTCATAAAATCTGTTTGAACCAGAGAGATACTGTTTGTTGGGCTCCACGCATGGTTCTCAACAGCCAGTTCCTGCAGTCTCTTTTCCCTATCAACACAAAGCCAGCAGAGTCCTGAACCCAGACTAGAGCTTGGGAAGAGTTTTTAACATCAAGGTCCAGACTTAGACACACAGGAACGAGGTTGCCAAGGGACAAGAAGCGAAGTCTAAGAATCAGGGCCTCCGAACAGACAGGACCAGTGGCTGACTGGTTCCTGGGTTGCAGGAAGAGTGTGCTGGGAGCAATGCAGCATGTAGAGCAATGGACACAGAACCAGCCCAGAGGAGCACTGGACTGCAATATTGGTTTGCCTTGTACTTGGACCAAAGAGGGAGAAGTTACTGCCAAAAGGGGCCCCATAAGGAGGCTGGGACCTTTAAAATCAATAATGGATTTTATTATTTTATTTTGGGGAGTGATTACATATCAGGTTCTCATGCAGAAAAGGGGTCCTGTAGATGAGAGACAGCTTCACTAACCCTACTCAAGGGGGCAGATGGACACTCAGGAAAATGACCTCTTTAGATCCCCAACCCTTTCCTCATTATTGTTTTGGAGTATTGTTTTGGGACTTTTGTTTTAATGGTGTAGTTCTTTGAATTTCCCTTAGTTTTAAAGACAGTTTCCTTTGGAAACTCCTGTGGAGAAAGGAGAGAGATGTGCGCTTTGGCAGTTGGATCCAGTAAGGCTTGGGGTAGAAACATGCAGCAAGTCCAAGACAACCACTCTCCGACTCCACTTACATCCTAGCTCTGTCGCCCAGGTGTCTCCAGATCTCTGTCTCATGAAAGGTGGAGGGGCCTGTGTATTTCTTCAGGTGGCCTTTAGGGGCCAGGTTCAGAGACGTGCTTCTAAGGTTAGCCTGGGAGTCAGGACCACTGATATGAACCAGTCATTCTTTCTTGTGAGTAATGACCACGCTGACCATCCTAATGGGTCCCTGAATACCTAACCTAAACTGTCCAGCCTGACCTGGGAAGGCGGGGGTTGGGACTGACAAGCGGCAGAACAGGTGGGAAGTCAGTGATACCCTCGTTTGCACCCCACTAGCTGAGCTGTAGAACAGGTGAGACAGGAGTGGCAAAGGCAAGGCTTGGGTGACCCAGGAAGCCAAACAAAGCAGACAGCAGGAGCTTACAAACTGAGCTGCTTAGGCAGTCAAGCTTCCTCTGCCAGTCCTGTCTGCCCCCAGCTCTTTCCAATCAGGTTACAGCTGGACAGGCAGTGGCACCAGACAGAGAGGCAGAGGCTGTTGGAAGAGTCCTACAAAGGAGCATTCCACAGTGTTGGGAATAGTGGGACTAATTCCCCTACGCCATAGTGAATTGATAGATATTTCCTCCTCCCAGAAGTGTTGTTTTTAAAAAGAAGGCACCGAGATCTTTTCTAGTTCCCACAAACTATTTCTTAAAAAAAAAAAAAAAAAAGGCGGTTGATAATTACAGAGCCTTGAAAGCCTATACCCTCTCCTTCCTGAAGGTTCTCCAACAAACACCAGCAGCCAAATGCCTATAACAGCCGGCCCAAGAACCTAAACTAGGAAATCCTAATTTAAACCTCCTTAACCCATTGTTTCCCAGTGCTTCCTGCAAGAAACTCCTTCCCCTTTCCAAGAAGAACTGTTAACATCCCAAGTTCTAAAGATTCTCTGTCCCTTAGATAAAGACAGTATTGTCTTTGGTGGGTGCTGGGACTTGCCGCTGAGGTCATGTGTTAACACTGGAGAGATTCCAGGTGTCAGATAGACATCAGGTGTCATCTCCACGTGGGCACCTCCCTTCCCCCATGTCAATTAATGCAGGATCGAAAAGGCCACATCAGAGGGGGTGGGATGGCTCTGCAAATAAAGACACTTACCACCGGTTCTCATAGGATAGCGTTCACTAAGGATCATAGGTTAGAGGAAGATAAGTAGCTCCTGTAAGATGTCCTCTGACTTCTGCCTGCACACAATGGCACCAGCGTGCCCCCCCCACACACATGCACACAGGTAATTAAAGCAAAAAGTATGAAAGGTGGCTCTCTGCTCCTCCCCATTCCAGGGACAGCTGTATCTTATCTTGCAGCACCAGCCTCATCCTTGAGACACAATGGTGAAGGTCAGAGAGTACGGATTTAGCCCTTTCTGGGTGCCTGGCTATCAGGGATGCCTTTAGCTCTGGCAAAGTAGATATTGTTGTGATCAGTGGTCCACTCATTGACTTCAACTCCATGTTCTACTTGTTCCAGTATGGCTCTACCCACGGCAAATTCCTCCATGACAATCAAGGCTAAGAAGAGAAAGCTTGCCATCCACGGGAAAGCCGTCACCATCTTCCAGGAGTGAGACCCTGCCAGCATCAAATTGGGCGATGCGGGTGGCGAGTACGTTGCGAAATCTGCTGGCATCTTCATCACTAATCTACTAGCATCCTCATGATGGGACCCACTTGAAGAGTGGGGCCGAAAGGGTCCTCCTCTCTGCCTCTTCTGCTGATGCACCATGATTGTGGTAAGTGTGAACCACGAGAAGCATGACGACCCACTCAAGATTGTCGGCAATACTTCCTGCATTATCAACTGCTTAGTCCTCCAGCCAAGGTCACCGATGATAACCTTGGCATCATGTAAGGACTCATGACCACAGCCTATACCGTCACAGCCACCCAGAAGACTGTGGATGGCCCCTCAGGGAAATTGTGGTGTTATGGCCGTGGGGCTACCCAAAACATCATCCTTGTATCTACTAGCACTACCAAGGCTGTGGGCAAGGTCAACCCAGAGCTGAAAAGGAAGCTCACGGGCATGGCCTTCCATGTTCCTACTGTAGTAATAAGAGCAGTGGACTGTGTCCCGCCACCCAGCTAGCCTTACCCAAAATAATTACACGGACACTGTATTCTTTTAAACACTGCTTGGCCCATTTCTATCTAGCCTCTTCTAGGCTAATTCTCACACCTGGACTAGCCCATTTCTTATAATCTGTTGTAGCCCACGAGGTGGCTTACCAGGGAGCTTCTAGCCTACATCCATCCTGGGTCGGAGCTTCATCGCATGTGCCTCAGAGAGCAGAGCTATACCCACGTCTGCCCAGGAGCCAGGAGCATGGCGACTCTCTGAGGCGTCTGCCCCCAAGAGGAGAGCTGTTGAGTCTGAGCTCACTTCCTCTTCCTCCCAGCATTCTGTCTGTTTACTCCACCCACCTATGTTCTAAGCTATGAGCCCAAGCAGTTTGTTTATTACTTAACCAATGAAATCAACAGATTGATATATGACACTCCCACATCACTCCTACCACCAATATATCCATCATAGATCTGACATGCCATCTGGAGAAAACTGCCAAGGATGACATCATGGTGATGCACCACTAAAGGGCACCCCAGGCTGCACTGAGGACCAGATTGTCTCCTGTGACTTTAACAGTGACGCCCACTCTTTAACCATTGATGCTGAGCTGGCATTGCCTTCAATGACAACTTTGCAAAGTTTATGTCCTGGTATGACAATGAACATGCCTACAGTAACAGGGCGGTAGACTGCATGGCCTAGATGGGCTCTAAGGAATAAGAAACTCTGGACCACTTGCCCCAGTAAGAACACATGAAAAAGAGATAACTCTCGGCTGCTGCGAGTCCTCATCCCAACCCAGTACCCAGCACTGAGCATCTCCCCTCATAGTTTCCATCTTAGGCCCCCAGAAGACGGGATGGAGCTTGGAGAAGCCTGTTCTCTTGAATACCATCAATGAGGTACTACAGTGAAGTTCCTGCCTCCCACCAAAAGATTGTTTTAAAAGTAACACCAGAAACTGGAAAGATGGCCCAACCGTTGAGAGCACATATTACTCTTATATAGGACCCACCACCCATAATGGATGGCTTGTTTTGTTAGTAACTGCAGCTTCAGGGGATCTGACACCCTTTTACAGCCTCTGCACATAACCACACAGAGTCACATACATATACACATGTTTTTTAAATTATATATGTATATATATTAACAATATATATGTTAAAATAGTAATACTGGCTATCCAGACTGAAACTGAAGCCTGAGGTCCAAGTCCAACAGCAGACATGGGTATAGTAGCAGGCTCAGTGCAAAAGTATAATATGAGTTCATGGACACAAGTGGCATGTTTGGCCCTAGAGTGCCTTAAACACAGTGCATGGCCTTTGAGACTGGTGCTCCCCTAAGCGTACTGTGAAGCTACTCTTGTAGATGATGG
>NC_022009.1:125033873-125040350 GCF_000317375.1 Microtus ochrogaster | reverse complement strand
TTTGCTCAGGCTGCTTGCTCATGCCACCCAGGACCACCTGCCTAGCATTGGCACTGTCCACAATGGACTGGGCCCTCTCACATGAATCAAGAAAATGCCCCCATGATCTTGCTTGCCTACAGACCAATCTGGTGGGCACGTTTTCTTAATTGAGGCTCCCTCTTTCCAAACAGTTCTAACTTGTTTCATTGTTGGCAAAATAACCAACCAGGACATCTCCCTCCTCCAGATTTGCAATGAAGGATGAAGGAGCCTGTTGACCCGTCAAAGTCGAGTTGCATCCAAGGCTGACTTTGGGAAGCACAGACCTGCCAGGATGAGGAAGTAAAGCCACCAGGTGGATTTGCAGGAACTTCTTTGGGTTGGAGTGGGTGAATGAGCTCCACGTAGTTTCCAATAACAGAGCCTAAGACTCACTGAATGACTACCTTGCAGCAAACACCTGGCTAAGTACTTCACCGGGATTATCTCACTTAATCCTCACAGCAGCTCTGTGAGGCTCGGAAGGTTAAGCAGCTGCCCCCAGGTCAGGGTAGCTTAAAGGGATAGAGCAGGCATTAGGCACTAGTAGTGTATCTCCAGACCCCACGTCTGGGGCCTTTGTGCTCTCTCCCCAACCTGTGGCCACTCTTGCCTCCTGGCATCTGAGAGCTCTTGCGTTTATCACCCGCCATCCTCTCCCTACAGTGCTAACTCATCGCCTCCTGATTAAACCAGCTCTTCCTGATAGACCTGCCCATAATGGGATGTAGGTGAGCTGGTGGCCCTCCGTGCCCTGGGTGGCAATGGGATTGTGCCTAACAGTGGCAAAAGACACTTTGGACTGACACTCGGGTGCCAACTGATCACCTATGGCATCCCAGCCACAGCCCCACCGTCTACCCTCTGAGGACAGTGTTAGAGAACTTTAACATGGATTTCTCCATCTAAAGAGGACCTGCCCCAGAGGGTTCCAGTGAGGGCATAAAAGAAGACGGAGGCAGGGAGAGGAAAAACCAACTTGTGGCTTCTTGCTTCCTGATTCTTCAGTCCTACAGTGGTGTGGATCCCAATGTCCAGCTTTTACCACCTTCTGGACAATACACCTCCAAGAGTGAACGCCAGAGCCTGGACCCCCTTCTCCACACTCTGCTGGTCCCGCACGTCTCCTGACAGTTTCTTCAGAAGATTGGCCATGACTCCTTATAGACTCGTACAGACTCCCATTCATTTCCCCTTCTCTTTCCTCAGCCTAGAAGGAGCATCTTTAAGCCTGAGTCCACACCTTCTCAGCTCCGATGTCTATTAACCAAGTCTCCATATTCTCCTCTCTCAGCTACAATAACTTGGATGCCTTCTGATGGACACACCTGGTCATCACAGTGTTCCATAGAATCATCACTTTCTTTATGTGTCATAAACAGTGAAGCTAGGGGAAACACACCAGTCCCATCTTGCAAACACACTCGAGACTGCCCAAGCTCATTTGCTGATGCAGTCCCAAGAGAACAATCCCACATTAGAGTAGAAAGGGGTGGTAGGGGGTGTTTAATTGATGTAGACACGTATCTGACACCTAGGACTGGACAGGCAAGCCATCCATGCCTGTCATCAATTCTGAGCCCCCATTCATGCTGAAACCCTTCCTGAGAGGTAGGAGGTATCGTTTTCCCACTCAACACCGGAACATTTAACTTCAGACTTCTTCAAAGATTAAAAAGCAAAAGTCTGGGATGGGCATTCTAGATTCAGCTTTTCTTTTTCCTATTAATCCATCACCCCGTCTTTATGGAGCCCTGGTAGCTGCCATCCCAGGGAGGACTTCACTAACAAATGAGTGCAGAAGGTCACCTCTAGATGAGCATTCGCTTCCCTTTATGGCCCTACAGGGTTTTAGCCGCTGCTCAGGAGGCACTTTTCATAATTCCCATTGTTGCTGAACTATTTTTATCCTTCCCGTATGACTCAAAACATGACATGCTGTCCCACTGTTAAAATCCTGCACAACCATGTGTTCCTGCTCAGCCATGAAGGCTTATTTGGTAGCTTAAAAAAAATTTCCCTATCTCAAAACAAAATCAAAATGGTCTCATCATTAACAGTACATGGGGAATATACAAAGCCAGTGCCTAGGAAAGCTATGTGAGATGCATTCCCACAACCTAGACACCCTGAAGACACCCTTAATACCCAGATCTGGCCAGGATTGGTCAGTTCTATGCAGGAAGCTGAAGAGCGGCGTTTCAGATGGCCTGACTAGAAATTAATCATGAGGAGAAAAACGCATGCCAAGTAGTGAGAACCTAATGATAATAATAGTGTTATTAAGTTCAGTTCAAAATCTCATGTCTTTATTAGCGCAATTATGAGCTAAATTGTGCCCTCCCTCAAATTCACATGGGAAAGCCCTAATACCCAGGACCTCAAAGTGTGACTGTATATAATTAAGTTAAAATGAGGCCAGTGGGGTGTATCCTAATCTAATTTGATCACTGTCCTTATAAGAAGAGGTGATAGGACAAAGACAGAGTCAGAGACAAGGCAGGTGCAGGCACTCGGGCACTACGTGAAGACACAGGAAGAAACGGAAGCCAAGGAGGGGCTATTCGCAGAGTGTACCTTTGTCTCAGTCTGCTTGCCCCACAAATGATGAGAAAATAAACTCTGCTCTATGAACCACATGGTTGGTCAGTACTACTTTGCCACGGCAACCCACAGGCTCTCAAAATACTTCCTAACATGAGGGTTTCTTGGTCACAATTTGTTTCTCAGGTGAGTATATTGACTTCGCCTAGCTGTCTCAACTCACCCCTGAACAGATGGGCTCTAGGCCAGACCTCTCCCTCTGCTACTGGCCCTGAGCTCCAGTCTGTGGGGTAAGACAGAAAAACAATTCTAGGCAGATATTCTCAATGAGCAATGAACTTAGTTGTCCTTTGTTAACATAGAGAAGGCAGAAGACTTAAGACTGCATAGATTCCAAGCCTGAATGAGAGCATCCTTGCCTGCTTGCTCAAGCACCCTGGACTTCATCCACCCCTGCTGATTTTCCTAACAGTACGAGGACTCTGTCTATTACCGCTAACTATTCCTATCATGTCTTAGACTGGGAAACCCAAACTTCTGTTTGATAGAAACGATCTAAAGTTTATATATGCTGCTTACAGGACAAAGGGAGCTCCTCTATCCTTGACTTATTTTTAGACAGCAAATGCTAAATTAGCATTTTGTAAGATGGCTCTGACATGCAAAGGAGTTGGTGCAGTCTTACACAAGCCTGTTTTTAAAAAAGGAAAATGTGTTTTCCTCAGCAAGTCCCTAAAAAAAAATAGATCTTGAAATCACCGTGCCAAGAGTGTTCTTCCAGATCATCCAGCCTAATGTTTGTCTTTGATTTTTGTTCTCCATTTTAAGCATCAGACCCAGCTTTTAAAAAGCAACCGTTTGTGAGGTTTGAGTAGAGAAGGGATGTGAGCTGAGCCTCTTTGATTGAAGTGGGCATGGGGGCCTTGAGCTGCTCTCCTGGCCCCTCCAGGGAGCCTGGGGTTCTGTGGAAAGCTGGGATGGGAACCATGAGCCTCCCCCATCATCTCATTTTATAGATTTATCTGAAGCTCTCATGAATCACCATAGCCAACGTTGAACGTTTGATAATGGTATAACCAAATCTCCTGATAGGTGACGCATAAACTCAGTCGGTGTCACCCAGGGGGTCATACTGATTTCCTTTTGCTGGCCGTCAAGTTGACCAGCTGTCAGCGTGTGATGCCAGAAACACACCTGGATGTCCGAACACATGTGCAAGCATTACTTACATTAAGCAGATCCCAGCATTTTTAGTCAGATGCAGGTATCAAGCCAAAAGCCCTGGGGCTAAGGTTCTTGGCTTTGACAAATATCCATATTTTCTAACTGAGTTATTCTCCAGTTTCAGGGTGCTTTGGGAGTGTTTCCTACAAAGATGGGTGCCAGAGAGTCAAATTCAATAGGCCTAGGGATGACCTAGGAATGGTTCATTTGTTTGCTAGTGTGTGTGTAAGACATAAAGGCGGTTCACAGTTCTGGAAAACTATGTTATCAAGCCCCACCACAGAGCTATCCGATTACACCCCAGACATAAATGTCTCAGCAGCATTCCTTAGTGCCTGGATAACATGGAGAGAAGAAACAGAAACAGATATGAGCAACCAAACTAGAGTTTCATAAATGTGGCTTCTCTAGAAAACTAGCCAAGTAGTAAAACACATAAAAGTGGTGCCCTGTAACACAATAACTGTCTCTAAATATAGCTCATTGAAACTTGAAAAAAGATACCAACATCCAAGGGTATGTGCTTAACTCAGTATGGAGGTCAGTCCAAGGAGCTGGGAAGCCAAGCAGGGGTTAGGAAATCAGAGGAAAGCTCAGATTTTACACTGAGAAATTCTTGTGTCAAGCTGTGCCAAAGCCAGATGTTTTGACTGGTAATTATTATTATGATAATTCATTTAACTAGAAACAAAATCCAGCGTGGCTGTTTACTGCGGCTTACTTCCCCAGGCATTCAGAGAAACGAGAAGAAAAATCTCAGAGGTTTTACTCGTGGCGAAATGGAATAATTTTCTCAATTAACCAGAAATAGACATAGCAATAAAATTGTTTGCCTTTACATCCTGCACTGGTGTAAACAGGCTCCTTACACATCCTTGCATGAAAAAGTCGAGGTGGAGACAGGCTGCCAATGAATGGAGAACACCCTGTGTTTGGCTCCCCTTGGACACGCCTCATGCTGTGACATGAGACTCCTGGGTGCCATTCTTGTCTTCTCCCCTTTGTAAGGATCCCTTTGCAAGGCCAAGAGATTGTGGTGGGTTTGAAGATACTTCTAGAAACTTAGGGGAAGGCTTTAACAGGAACAGGGTGAACAGAATGTGCATCTCAAAGGACATAGATCATATGGCTGAAATTCTTGATACTGGCTAAAAATTGACACTAGTTGATGAATATTGTTGAAGCAAGTCACACCAACCAACATAAGGGGACAGCTCAACCTTGCTGACTTGGGTCAATGGAGCCCAGTGAAGGCAGTGGAACACAGTTACCTGTGATACCCTTGAACACACACCAGCATCCCATCCGACCTGACGTTGTGTTCAGGACCACGGACAGTGGTCCCTGAGCAGCGGTTACCTCTGCTCTGGGCCTCTTCTTTCCCCTCCCGCTCATATTTTAGACATGTGAGATCTAGCAGAAATACAGATCCAAAAGATGATTGAAGTTGCAGGAAGAGTTGTTTTTCTAGTGATGTCCTTTCTTTGGTGTGTGTTTAGCAGAAAAAACACATCCAAAGTCAGGGGTAGAACCTGGAAAGCACAGAGTGTTTATATTCACTACCTCCCCAGTAAGTTTCCCTGGGGGACTTAATTCTACAGATGCAACAGCAGATCTGGAAAGTGGGTACCCGAGGACCTCTGCCAGCACCTCACAGCCACGGCGACAGCCCACAGAGTGTGCCTCTGAAATCAGCTCAGCGAGGCACAAGGACATAACAGACAACACACCTGGACACGTCTGGGCCAAGAGGTGTCTCGGGAGTGGGCATTCAGCTCTAGGAAGCCCTACGTGCTGGGAAACCTGCCTCTTCCTTCTGTTTCTGGAGTAACATGGGAACACAGGCATCTCCTGGAATAACGTGGTCCTGTGAGAGAGAACAGAAGGTAGAGAGACTATAAATACCCTGCAATCCTCTTAAATGCCCTTATTTATAGACAAGAAAGTTGGGAACCAGGACTACTTGCTGCACTATGAAGAAAGTAGAAACTAATTAAAAATGAGCATTTAGCATGTCATGGAAGGGTCAGATCTCCCTTGAAAGAAAGTGCCCTTGTAAGCACAGAGAAATAGAGCCTCTCTCTCTCTCTCTCTCTCTCTCTCTCTCTCTCTCTCTCTCTCTCTCCAACACCTGTATCCCCCAGCATCCTGAGGTCAAAGGAAAGTAATACACAGTTTGCTGGTCCTATAGCCTCCATCTCCATTTTACAGTGTGGGGATCTTCATGAGTGCCCAGTGTATGCCCCGTGTTGACCTCAAGTGTCCTATGCCGCCCATCTTTGTTTTAGAGGCAGGGTCTCTCATTGACCTGGAGTCCCCTGACTAGGACAGACTAGTTGGTTAGCAGGCTCAGGGATATCCCCATCTCTGCCCCTCTGTGCTAGGATTACAAGTATGTGTTTCCATGCTGCTTTTTTTTAGGGGGGGGGGGTAGGGAGGGTGGGTTGGAGGTCGTCATGTCCTTGTTCTTGAGAAGCAAGAACTTTTCTGACTGAGCTACTGCCCCAACTCCATTTTCTCTGTTTAGGAATGAAGTGAAAGACGGACTTCGTGTGACCCTAGGATTTTCACCAAGGCTGCCAGGGCCTAGGTGCCGAGGTTCATGTTCCAGGTATTGACAAATGGAAATTATCATGGTTCAGTAGCATATGGAGAGATGCTATAGAGAAGGGACACAGTGACATGGCT
>NC_022009.1:125030096-125033548 GCF_000317375.1 Microtus ochrogaster | reverse complement strand
ACTTACAGGCTACAGTCCAACAATAGCTATCTATGAATGGGAAATCCAAGAATCTAGTAATTGCTCAGTCCCATGAGGCCGGGTGACTCAGCTGCTCTTCTGTGTATGTGGGAATCCCGAAGAAGCAGGCTCCAATGCCAGTGAAGAAATGGATGTGTTGATAAGGTGAGGGCAAGCAGGCAAGGATGAATGATCCCCTCCTTCATCCATGGTACTTCTTCATCCATGGTACTTACATAGGCTTCCAGCAGAAGAGGTGACCCAGATTGAAGCTGTGTCTTCCTGCTTAAAGATCTGGATCACAAGTGTACCCTCCATGTCTGGATTGTAGCTCATTCTAGATACAGTCAAGTTGACAACTGAGAGTAGCCATTATAGCTTCATATGCTCAGCACCCAGGCTGTGCCCTAGGCATACAAGTAAATAAGAAAGGAGTCAGAACAGAACAACCATATGGCACTAACTTTTGATTATTATTGTAATAAAGAAAATATTGGGACCCGCTAGATTGCTCAGTGGGTAGAGCCACTTTTGGGGCCTGATGACCCAAGTTTGATCCCCAGAACCCATGTAAAGGAGGAAAGGGAATCAGCACCACAAAGTTATCCTCTGACCTCATACACATACTTATGGCATGAGTACATGTGGACTGGGAACCAAGGTTCTCTGATTGAGGAAATGGCCCTTGGTCAAACTGAGCGAGTCCCTTCAATTTCTACCCTCAGAGGGTCTGTCTGCTCTCGCCAAGCCCACCACACTGACGGGAGTTAGGGTTCAAGCAGCATGCTGCCTGAGCATAGGGTACTACCACAGTAAGCAAGGCTGCCCAGGCTCAGGCTACACATTGGCCCTTGAGTTTCAATATTGCCACAGAAAGCTGTGTTCCTGTGCTAATGGATTTTGGTCCACTCCCACAGAGGAGTACCCTGTCATCCCCTTGGATTTGCTTGGAGTGATTTTTCTCAGGCTATATTACCTTAGTAACTGTCTCCTAGGGATGGATTGAATCAAAGCCCAATCATACTTACTTTTTCCTTCCAAAGGAAGATGTCCCCCTTGGGTCGCTTAAGGCGTAGTTCCCATGCTTATTTACGGAGGGATTTACAGAGGGAATGCTCTGTTTCAGATAGCCAGTTGTTTCCTCTCAGAGTTGCAAAGCTGATTTCAGCCACCCAAGAAGTGTTATGAATACATACGCAATACATAAAGCAGGTCGGGAGGTGCCGCACACCCTCAACAGAGCTACCTGCCCTGTAGCGAGATGAGAGATCAAGTTCCCTTCTGCCTTTTCACAAGAGCTACTTCCCTAAGAATTCTCTGGAATTCCCTCTGTGGCCTCACCTCTGTCCTCTGGCTTTGGTGATCTGCAATACCCCTTATCACAAAGACAGATAGATCTCTATCTAGGGAGAAATTCTTTTCAGCCTTGTCAGCTAAGCCCTGGGAGATCCTCAGATAGGTGAGACCTCTTTCCAATCCCAGAGGGAATTAAATCAAGTCTGTAGAAAAATTAAAATCCAGGATGGCTTCTATTGGGGACTAAAACAAGCCACCCTTTTACCCAGCACCTCTTTCACGGTGAGGGTTAATTTATCACATGAAATCCAATCACTTCTTACAAAAGCAGCGCAGGCTTCATTTAGTTTGATGAGGTATATTGCAAGATTTCAGAAAATCAATTTTACTGAGAGCCATATTAAGCCCCAGGGAATATAACACTACATGTACCTCACATAAGTTTTTGTTATTACTCAGAGGATCACTGGGGAAATTATATACTTAGCCTGACAAAGGGTAATGGTACCTTCATTGTCTTGGGTAACTCCTGTCTTGCTTACCTCTGTGTAATAACAAACAAAAATGGTAGCACCCCGAATCAGTGCCTACCTGATCTTCACAGAGCCTCGGGTATGATAAGATTGAGCAAAAGTGACTTGATTCTCCAAAGACCTTAACTGCCTATATTATGGAATTCATGCTAAAAAATAAAAATTCAACGACAATATGGATACAATCTATATTAACCCAGGCCTTATTCTCAGAGAAGCACCTGAAAAGTGTCCGTAGTGACTTAAAATTGCTTCCAACCAATCTTCCAGGTTACTATTTCCACAGACATTCATTTCATAACCAGGAACTTTCCCACTGTGGCTCAGAACATTCCTAGTTTTGCTCATCCGGTCTCTCGGAGACTTTTGTATGCAAAGCAATAAACCGAGTTGGCTCTTTATGGGCATCCCTAACTTGAAGCTAGTGGCAGGAACTGAATGCTCCAGCCAATTTCGTGACCATTTCTTTCTCCAAAGGCCACTTCCAGCTAATAGCAGAGGACGCGTGTGGGCGTAGAAGGAGGGGTTGTGGTATGGCGCGGCTATAGTATGGCGTAGCTGTAGTATGGCGCTCCAGTTCTACAGGACCCACAAGTCCCAGGGCTGTGTCTGCTTCTCCTCGCTCTAGGACACAGCTGTCCAAGAGATCCCATCTGCAGTAGTTCGAAAGAAAGTGGTCCCCAAAGAGAGTAGCACTATTAGGAGGCGTGGCTTTGTTGGAGTGGGTGTGGCCTAGTCTGAGGAAGTGTGTCACTGTGGGAATGGGCTTTAAGGTCTCATATATGTTCAAGCTGTGCCCAGAGAGACAGATTACTTCCTTCTGCCTACAGGTCAAGATACAGGACTCTCAGTTCTTTCTCCAGCACCATGTCTGCCTGCAAGCCACAATATCCTACCATGAAGATAATGGACTGAAATTGTAAGCCCCCTATTAAATGTTTTCCTTATAAGACTTGCTGTGGTCATGGTGTTCCTTCACAGCAACTGAAACTGTAACCAATATACAATCCATGTGTAGCAGTAATATTTATACTAAATGGTTTAAAATTAAAAATCCAGCCCCACAGGTACATTAGTCATATGGGGTGGGTAGTCACATGACTCTATCTGTACAGGACAGATATAGAATATTCTCACAGTACACCACAATGTTCTCTTGGATATAGCCATGTGACAATTCAGATCATCATCTTGTTCCAGGGACCTGTGAGCCATCACACTAGCAAGATAGTTGAGTTCAGTGCGGGGTTATTTACCGTTCACTCAGTGAACCATTTTCTAGGACCTTCATCGCTAGCGTGGATTGGAGTCAGACATGACCTCCTGATAGTCTCTAGGTCAGAGTAGTTTTCTTCTATCGCACCAGAGCCAGCCTCGAGGGAAACTGAGAACTGGCTTTGGAAATTAAGTGAGAAGGAAAAATAAAAGCTTCAAGATAAAGCTCATATTTTGGAAACTACAAGAGAGATTTTCATCTGCTGAAAAGATACCTTGTACCAAAAACAAACCCCACTGTTATGAACTGAATCACATCCCCCAATGCATATGTTAGATTTTTGGTACTGTAACAAACACCTGGGATAAATCAAATTATAAAGCAAAGGGGAACTGGGAATTATAACT